>NW_027490210.1:303140-606281 GCF_050948175.1 Xylocopa sonorina | reverse complement strand
TTCCTTGCTACGGAATTTTGTTTCTATATCTGAAGGTTTTGAAGCAATAGAGTTCTAATGCTTCGTAAAACGCGGCTGCGCATCTTACTTCTATATTTCATGATGAGATGTAATATTCATAGCATCGCGTTATGTTTATCTGCTTCTGCACATGAATTGAGTGTGAACCCTACACATTCTTGCCCGGGGATAGCGTTTCTAGATGTCCAGGTGCCGAAGCATTTAATTTGTCATGCTTCATGCACCTCAATATCGCATTTCATATAAACAGTTCAAAGTAAGTTAGAAGGTTGTAAAGCTCTATGCATCGCATTATGCTTATCTGCTTTTGTGCTTTATAATGCTCTGGGATGTGAGAAGGTCCTCAACCATCCTTAACCCCTAAAGAGAAGTCAAAAGTCCAGCGGCCCTGCAGGTGGGCCATGGGAGCGCGGCGCGCGAGGCGCTACGCAATTTAAATGATCAGGAGGATCCCCTCGGGGACACCCAAGGGGGCGAGAAGAGGAAATCGCCGAAATCCACTGATCGATGGACCCGAACAATACCGAAGCCTACAGCCCACTCCACCAAGGAGCCCCGAGGAGGATGCAGGAGACCCGAGGACCACCAGCGAATTCAAGGAACCTGAAGAAGAGAACGTGAGAGCTTATTCACTAAAGCGTCCCATTTCTTGTGTCGCATATTGTATATTGTATCTTATATCGTGAAGCGAGTTATGATACCCGGTAATTTGCGGCGTGTTGCGTAGTTTCCCGTAGCCCTTGTTAGTTAAACCCACGTCGAGACCATAAGTAAACATGCCGTGACTTCAGTATCTCGCGACCTGAGTGTGTGTACTTGGCTAGGCGTAGTCGAGAAGAGGAGCATTTCGAAGTTTCAAGGGTTGTTCCGCTCCAGGGTTCTCGGGGTCGTGTAGCCTATCCCTTTGCTACTTTCTGAGCAACTGGCGCCCAAGAAAAGTTGTACGTGAGCGGATACCTTGGAACCATAGATTGCTTTAGATTAAAGTACGTTTTACACCTTAAAGCATTTAGATAATTAACCCCTTCGAGTTTCCCTGACTTACTATATATAGGTTTCCATCACAACTAATAGGAACCATCACTTTACATAGATATATAGAACACACACAGTTTTAAACGTAGAATTGAGAATTTGAGAACTTACTTTGAAACGTTAGTAGTGAGGAATTCCATCGGATTTCATAGAAATTCAGAACTTACTTGCTATGAAACATAGGCAGATAAGGGCCATCGCGTTGCTTAGAACTTTAGAACTTGCTTACTTCAACAAAGATTTCTATTGGCTTCGTCCGTTCTTTTAGAAGAGTTTTTGATAAACCACATACTTTTCACGCTTCTGATATCTTTGAAAGTTCGCGAGATGTAATCGTTTAAGTTTTAAAATGATTACTTAGTGTGGATTATTATTTTGTAACTCGCTCATAAACGAGTCTGCATAGGATTTAATCCATAAGTTTTTAAGCCTGGAATTTATGCAGTTATTTGTTATTCACTTATTGCTCAAACGACAAAGATTCTGACCACTTCAAAATGGTTGACTTTCATCAATTTTCTTAAAAATTGAAATACTGCCCAACTGCTTGCATTAAAGACTGTAATTAAAGCTTTCGAAACATTTTACCTCTTATAGATGAATTCTGGAATTGAAATTGAAAGTTTGACTTTTCTAGCTCCTGTTTAGACATCTTTCTATTGGAATGTTCAAGTATTTTTCATATTCGTAATTATTAAAAATGTTTTACTTGATTCTTTTATTCAATATTTAGAATTTTCTGAGAAATATTTTTTATCGTAATGAACTATATAATTGCAATTATAATTCTTTATGAAGTAATAATAACAGAAAGGTATGTATCCATTCTTGTAGTTTTGTAAAGAGTATTTAATCTTACTATCTAAAATGAAACATTGAGATCTGTTTACAATCTAATGGAAATTAATTACCTTTTGATTCAAATTCACAATGATAATCTTCCATAGTTCAACAATTTTGTGAGCTGTCCTCAGGAATCCGCAGCTCAGTACTTATATAAAATGAACGACACAAAGAACAGCCTAACCAAACGTATTCGAACCGATTTTTCAACACTAATCTTATCATGTTTAACTTATGCTGCAAACTATTGAAATGCCCTTCGAAAAGTGTTTATTCACAGTGAAGTAAACGGTAAGTATTACGCCTTGCACCACTGTTCACAATACGTATGTTTCATTTACTATCAAAACCGTGAGTATTATCGCCTTTCTTTACTTTTTGTAACCTTCAATGCCTTCATGTTACAGATCGTTAAACTTGCTTTAAAATGCTCTATCGTATTACGGAAGAATGGACATACCAATTCATTTTAAAAAATGAAGGTAACCTTCATATGTCCAACATAACTCCACTTACAAAAAAACTATTTTCATCAACGGATGGCCCCTTTGTACTATGTAATTTTATATTAGCAAAAACTTCTATGAAACATATAGTTTCGTGGATATCTGAGGTGCTACTTATTACTGCCCCACCCTGTATATTGTTATGGATGTGTCCAACAAGGCAACGATGAACAGAGTTAAATTTAATATTATGATGTTTATTATTTTACTCATAGTATATTTGTTTTTCTGGAATTTTGCCAAAAAACAATGTTCACGATGTCGACAGATGAATATATTTGCCTTAGAATTACAAGAGCCAACAATTTCGAAAGTAGAATATTACTTTATTTCGCTAACCGAATCATTGCAAACGTTAAGTAAAGTGCTTTGCCTTTCAAAACAGTCAGATGCAAATTACGATACAACGTTTCCAAGAAATGGTACGTGCCACTGTTCTTTAATTTCAGTTTATTTAATCAAAGGAAATTTAATTGAAATATCCGCAAAATTTGAGGACAAAAAGTTATTGTAATTTTACGCAACGTGATAAAGGATAAGTATATGGAACTGAAAATGGAAAGTAGCGAGCAGAAAAAGAAACTGATGGAGCTACAAAGTAGATTGATACATCCGTCAAACGATGATTCTAGGTTAATAAAATCTGTTAATCAAAGAACTATTGCAAAAATCAAGTATAATCAATATTACTTCTGCTCAAAGGCTATAATAGAATTGGACCGAAATGGGTACAAAACAGGCCATTATATCTATACGTTCTATTCTATGCAAAGGCAAATATTTCAAAGAGAAAAGATGTGTTATTTACAAATTACTTATGTTCCTAGATATCTCTATTAAAGCACCGAGATATAGCACACGGGCAACACGGCCGTGACAATGACACTATCAGCTCACCATAGCTACACGCGTGGTTGTGGCGTAGGCTGACATTTACTAATGGGGAAGCTGTTTCCATAAAAATTATAAGCAAATATGAAAAATAACTAAACTGTGCAATTTACTTATTTTGATTCCAAAATAGATACACCGGCACAAAACAAAGATATAAGAACTCGATTTTATTATTTTCTATAAACTAGCTCGATAGGGCGATTTTTTCCATAAAGTCGATAATTACTTTGTCATAAAAATATACACACTTATTTTATATATATTTTCTTCAATTTATTGTTGCAAATTCATGCAATTGAGGGTTACATTAAATACGATGACAGCATGTTATTTCAAAAATTACACAAGGCGAAGTTAGGGACGCAACAGCATGAATTTTTATTTTATAAGTAATATTTTTTTTATAATTAATATTTTTAGTCTATGATGGATTGAAAGAAATATATACGACTCGCTCAATAACTATAAATATAGGAAAACGACCATCAAAATGTCTATCAATACTCATATGCTGAACATCTACTGACATCTAACGGTTCTAATTTGTATGAAAGCACAGGTTCCCCATTGCCAAATGTGATCCTGCGTCATTGCTGAGGAGATTCATGAATGGAGCGATGATACGCGTGTCACCATGGTGCTGGTGCTGCGCGACTCGTTTGTCTAGAACGTGCTGGTAACACGTTCTGGCATTTTAGTTAACGAATCCGGTCACAGATGACTACGAATCAGTTGACACTCCTCGGAAGTGGCAATATAGTGCCGGCATGGTGTCGCTACCATCTTGCCGTTTGTTATCTGGGATGCTTTTTAGTGCATTATTCGGAATTGAATTTGAACACATAGCTACTTAATCGCAAATTTGTATGTACTGTGACGTGGTGACGTCACAAGGCTCGCTCACCCCCCCCCCCCCTGCTTCGGTTAGACTAGCTCGCAGATCACCACCCATGCGAGAAGCGCGACACGGACCATTGCGATAGCTGTATTTGCGAGGAGCGTGAAATACACGATGGTAGAACCTTCCCCCCCCCCCCCCCCCCCCTCCCGTTCGTTTCTCTCTCTCCGTTCGACGGATAAGACTGGCGAGCTGATGGAAGAAGCGACCCATAAGACGCCTCTTCGGCGGATAATAAGACCGCAGGTTCGCGGAAGGGCTGTGCGCCGAGGTAGCGCGACGGGCTCGAAGGTGGAGGAGTCGGGAAGTGAGCAAGAAGAGACCCTGAAGCCCGAAGGATACGATCCAGAGCTCTGCAACGATAAGACCGCTGCCATAGTCCATGGAGACAAACAGGATGGTTCTCGAGTGTGAGAAGGACCTCTACCCCTCCCTTGAGCCCATGGAGAGGAAAACTCAAGATGCGGAATTGCAGGTGAGCCGTGGAAAGCGCGGCGCGCGACACGCGCCGCAGTTCAAATAATCCAGAGGACCCCCTCTAGACACACCAGAGGGGGCGATCAGGGAAGATCGCCGAAATCCACCGATCGATGCCCCGAACAATACCGAAGCGTATGGCCCTACCCCATCAAGGAGCCCTAAGGAGGATCTAAGGGGATCCGAAGACCCCCAGCAAACCTATATAATGAGCTAGCCAGCACGAAGACAGCCTCTTATTCTTCTGAACGACTTAGCGACTACTTAGCGAGAGAGAGAGAGAGAGAGAGAGAGAGAGAGAGAGAAAGAGAGAGGTAGACGGACTGAACGAGATCCATACTTGTTGGAAACGAGAACGTGAGTCCTTATACGCTAAAGCGTCCCATTTGTTCCCTGCCGCAATTGTGATATCGCGTATTGTAATTTGTATTGTATAACGGGTGGTGATCCCCGGTCATTCGCGGCGTGTCGTATACCCTTTTGTAATACCGCGTCGAGGCAATCTAGAAAGAAGCCGTGAGTTCAGTATCCCGCGACCCTAATTTGCGCACTCGGCTAGAAGCAGTCGAGCGAAAGAGTATTTCGAAATTTCCAGGGTTATCTTGCACCGGGTTTCCCCGGGTTGCGTGGTTTATTAGTTTCTGCTACTTCTTGAGTAGCTGGCGCCCAAAAAGTCCCAACCTCGCAGCTTCGAAATACTTGCTGGATAGGAAATTTATTGCTCTGTACTTCGCGTTGCCGAAGCACGCGGATATTCTGTACCCCGATATAACCCCGGACTAAACTTCTGGATACCCCGTTATTATTGGTTCTATATACCCTTTTCTTGCGGATTGTAACGGGAAAAACCGTCACAGTACTTAATTATACATGACTGCATAAAAAGGATGTCATATACTTTTATAATCAATGCGATATAAGAATATAAAACGATGAACTATCCACTCCCATCAGGAGTAAAAACAATGTTTGGTACGCAAAGTTCATTGCAAAATATAATCAAGCAGTTAATATATCAAATCACTGCACACAATAAATCACTGAATGTATAATGATATGAATAGTAAGAAAAACATATTTACCTGTTAGATGTTTATAAATTCAAATTTAAAAGTCCAAGTCACATTTAATATATTATTGTTTAACAAGGTGATTTAATGTTGTTTCAAATAGGCGTGCAGAACTAGCTCGTACTTCTGTCAATGTAATTTCATTCGAAAAATACAAAGGATAAGAGGAAATATTCTCCAATATATAACATATATAAATCAACGGATGCAAGAGAGAACACTCGATCTCGGTGTAACGAGACCGGGGCGTCATCCTGCAGTAATCGTATAACGCCTGTTCCTAGATGGTGTAGAGAGTGAATGTGGAGGGTGAAAAGCATAAAATAACAACAATGTAACTAAAGAGAAAGAAAAAGAGAATATGTGGAAGCATTGCATTTATTAAGAGGAAATCCTAGAAATATCAAACAACAGATTATATACCATACTGTAAGGGTAAGGTACAACGAAATAGACGATATCGTGAGAGAAACTAAAAAAATCGAGAAACTTAAAAAGAAAATAATAATTTAGATTGAGCGAATTAATATCACTGATCCCGGCAAGCTTAATGGAAAACGCATAACGATGAATCGGTTAGAGTATAAGATAGATGTTGGTCGCGGTTTTAGTGGCCCTGGGAATCCTTTGCCCGCATCAGGGCAGGCAGTAGGATGGTGGAGAGCCTGCCCTCCTGTTGCTTGGATCTATAGAATTCACATTCTATTGTAGAGTAGAAGCAGATAATTATAATGCTTTTCATAGAAGATTACAGCTTACTTAATTCGAAACGTTGAAATGAGATGAGTCATGGCATTGTATAATGCATTAGTACTCTATTGTCTCGACATGTAGACACTACGAAGGGCAATCCTGTTGCATGGAGCTGTAGAATTTACATTCTTATGAAGTTTTAAAGCAGATAAGCATAGAGCTATGCATAAGAGATTACAGCATTCTTACTTTGAAACGATGAAATGGGATACGCCAGCGCATTGCATGGAGAATTCTAGCTCGATTGCTTTAACAGATAGACACTACGGAGCGCCATACCGTTGCATGGAATTATATAGTTCACATTCTATTGAAGACCTCTAACAGTTAAGCACAATGTTATGGATATATGATTACAGATTCTTTGCATTGAAACGTTGAAATTAGATGCGACATCGCGCTGATTGAAGAATTAGAAATGTCTTGCTTGGACACGTAGAGATCTGGAAACGATATTCTGTTGCAAGTAAGTATAGGATTCACATCCTTCTAAGGTCTAGATGCAGATAAATGTAACATATTGCATAGAACATTGCAATTTACCATGAATCGTTGAAATGACTTGCGACATCGTGTTGAATGAAGCAATAGAACAATATTGCTCCGATAAGTAAGCAAATGGAACGCTATTTCCTAGCAAGGAAGTGTCGCACTTACGTTTACTTATGGTGTAGACGAGGTATACATAACACTTCGCGATGAATATTATATCTTATCATGAAGCATAGAAATGAGATGCGATATCGCGTTCTGAGAAGCACTACAACTTTATTGCTACGATACGTAGGCATCTGCAGACGTCATTTCCTAGCAAGGAATAGTCGCATTTACATTCTTTTGAAGTGAATACGAGGTATACATGACTTCTCGCAATGAATATTGTTTCTTATCATGAAACATAGAAGTGAGATGCGATATCACGATTTAAGTAGCATTAGAACTCTATTGCTACGATACGTAGATATCTAAATACGCTATTTGCCAGCAAGGAAGTGTCGCATTTACATTCGTTTGGAGTGAATACGACGTATACATGACACTTCGCAATGAATATTATATCTTATCATGAAGCATAGAAATGAGATGCGATATCGCGTTTTGAGAAGCACTACAACTCTATTGCTGCGATACGTAGGCATCTGCAAACGCTATTTCCTAGCAAGGAATAGTCGCGTTTACATTCTTTTGAAGTGAATACGAGTTATACATGACACTTCGCAATGAATATTATATCTTATCATGTAACATAGAAGTGAGATGCGATATCGCGTTTTAAGAAGAATTAGAACCCTATTACCTCAATGCGGAGATATCTGCAAACGCTATTTCCCAGCAAGGAATAGTCGCATTTACATTCTTTTGAAGTGAATACGAGGTATACATGACTCTTCGCAATGAATATTATATCTTATCATGAAACACAGAAGTGAGATGCGATATCGCATTTAAGAAGCATTAGAACTCTATGGCCTCGATGCGGAGACATCTGCACACGCTATTTCTTAGCATGGAAGTGTCACACTTACATTCTTTTGAAGTGAATACGAGGTATACACGAGACTTCGCAATGAATATTATATCTCATCACGAAACATATAAATGAGATGCGATATCGCGATTTAAGTAGCAATAGAACTCTATTGCTACGATACGTAGACATCTGCAAACGCTATTTCCTCGCATGGAAGTGTCGCACTTACATTCCATTCAAGTGAATACGAGGTATGCATAACATTACACAATGAATATTATATCTTATAACGAAACATAGAAATGAAATAGGACATCTCGTTTTAAGAAGCATTAGTACTCTATTGCTGTGACACATAGACATCTGCAAACAATATTTCCTAGCAAGGAAGTGTCGCAATTACATTCTTTTGAAGTGAATACGAGGTATACATGACACTTCGCAATGAATATTATATCTGATCATGAAATATATAAATGAGATGCGACATCTCGTTGTAAGAAATATTAGAAATCTATTCTTACGATACGCGGTCATCTGGAAGCGCTATCTCCTAGCAAGGAAGTGTCGCATTTACATCCTTTTGAAGTGAATACGAGGTATACATGACACTTCGCAATGAATATTATATCTGATCATGAAACATAGAAATGAGATGCGACATCTCGTTTTAAGAAGCATTAGAACTCTATTGCTACGATACGTAGACATCCGCAAACGCTATTTCCTAGGATGTAAGTGTCGCATTTACATTCTTTTGAAGTGAATACAAGGCATACATGACATTCCGCAATGAATATTATATCTTATCATTAAACATAGAAGTGAGATGCGATATCGCGTTTTATGGAGCATTAGATCTCTATTGCTACGATACGTAGATATCTGCAAACAATATTTCCTAGCATGAAAGTGTCGCATTTACATTCTTTGGATGTGAATACGAGGTATACATAACGCTCTACAATAAATATTATATCTTATTACGAAACATAGATGTGAGATACGATATCGCGATTTAAGAAGCGCTATAACTCTATTGCTACGATGCGTAGACATCTGGAAATGTTATTTCCTAGCAAGGAAGTGTCGCATTTACATTCTTTTGAAGTGAATACGAGGTATACCTAAGTCTCCACAATGAATATTATATCTTATCATGAAACATAGAAATGAAATGCGATATCGCGTTTTAAAAAGCGTTAGAACTCTAATGCTACTATACGTAGACATCTGCAAACGCTACTTCCAAGCAAGGGTGTGTCGCATTTAGATTCTTTCGATGTGAATACGAGGTATACATAGCACTCCACAATGAAAATTTTACCTTATCATGAAACATAGAAATAATTAGCGCTATCGCGTTTTAAGAAGCATTAGGACACTATTGCTACGATGCGTAGACATCTGGAAACGCTATTTCCTAGCAAGGAAATGTCGCATTTACATTCTTTTGAAGTGAATACGATGCATACAGAACACTCTAGAGTGAATATTATATCTTATCATGAAACATAGAAATGAGATGCGATATCGCGATTTAAGAAGCATTGGAACTCTATTGCTACGATACGTAGACATCTGGAAACGCTATTTCCTAGCAAGGAAGTGTCGAATTTACATTCACTTGAAGTGTAGTCGAAGAATACATAACATTTCGCAATGAATAATATATCTTATCATGAGACATAGAAATGAGATGCGATATCGCGCTTTAGGAAGCATTGGATGTCTATTGCTTCAATATGTAGACATCTGCAAACGCTACTTCCTAGAAAGGAAGCATCGCATTTACATTCTTTTGAAGTGAATACGAGGTATACATGACACTTCGCGATGTATATTATACCTTATCACGAAACATAGAAATGAGATGCGATATCGCGATTTAAGAAGCATTAGTACTCTATTGCTTCGATACGGAGGCATCTGCAAACGCTATTTCCTAGCATGGACGTGTGGCACTTACATTCTTTTGAAGTGAATACGAGGTATACACGACACTTGGCAATGAATATAATATCTTATCATGAAACATAGAAGAGAGATGCGATATCGCGATCTAAGGAGCACAAGAACTCTATTGCTACGATACGTAGGCATCTGCAAACGCTATTTCCTAGCAAGGAAGATTCGCATTTACTTTCTTTTGAAGTGAATACGAAGTATACATGACACTTCGCAAAGAACATTATATCTTATCACGAAACACGGAAGAGTGATGCGATATCGCGTTTTAAGTAGCATAAGAACTCTATTGCTACGATACGTGGACATCTGAATACGCTATTTCCTAGCAAGGAAGTGTCGCATTTACATTCGTTTGGAGTGAATGCGAGGTATACACGACACTTCGCAATGAATATTATATCTTATCATGAAACATAGAAGTGAGATGCGATATCGCGTTTTAAGAAGCATTAGATCCCTATTGCCTCGATGCGCAGATATCTGCAAACGCTATTTCCTAGCATGGAAGTGTCGCATTTACATGGTTTTGAAGGGAATTCGAGGTATACATGACACTTCGGAATGAATATTATAACTTATCACGAAACATATAAATGAGATGCGATATCGAGATTTAAGTAGCATTAGAACCCTATTGCTGCGATACATAGGCATCTGCAGACGCTATTTCCTAGCAAGGAAGATTCGCATTTTCATTCTTTTGAAGTGAATACGAGGTATACATGACACTTCGCAAAGAACAATATATCTTATCACGAAACATATAAATGAGATGCGATATCGAGATTTAAGTAGCATTAGAACTCTATTGCTACGGTACGTAGACATCTGAATACGCCATTTCCTAGCATGGAAGTGTCGGATTTACATTCGTTTGGAGAGAATACGAGGTATACATGACACTTCGCAATGAATATTATATCTTATCACGAAACATAGTAGAGAGATACGATATCGCGATCTAAGAAGCATTAGAACTCTATTGCCTCGACGCGTAGACATCTTCAGACGCTATTTCCTAGCATGGAAGTGTCGCACTTACATTCTTTTGAAGTGAATACGAGGTGTACATGACACTTCGCGATGAATATTATATCTTATCATGAAGCATAGAAATGAGATGCGATATCGCGTTTTGAGAAGCATTAGAACACTATTGCTTTGAAACGTAGACATCTGCAAACGCTATTTCCTAGCAAGGAAGATTCGCATTTGCATTCTTTTGGAGTGAATACGAGGTATGCATGACACTTCACAATGAACATTATATCTTATCATGTAACATATAAGTGGGATGCGATATCGCGTCTTAAGAAGCATTAGAACCCTATTGCCTCGATGTGGAGATATCTGCAAACGCTATTTCCTAGCAAGCAATAGTCGCATTTACATTCTTTTGAAATGAATTCGAGGTTTACATGACACTTCGGAAAGAATATTATAACTTATCACGAAACATAAAAATGAGATGCGATATCGCGATCTAAGTAGCATTAGAACTCTATTGCTACGATACGTAGACATCTGAATACGCCATTTCCTAGCAAGGAATAGTCGCATTTACATTCGTTTGATATGAATACGAGGTATACATGACACTTCGCAATGAATATTATATCTTATAATGAAACATATAAATGAGATGCGATATCGAGATTTAAGTAGCATTAGAACTCTATTGCTACGATACGTAGACATCTGAATACGCCATTTCCTAGCAAGGAAGTGTCGCATTTACATTCTTTTGAAGTGAATACGAGGTATACATGACACTTCGCAATGAATATTATATCTTATCATGAAGCACAGAAATGAGATGCGATATCGCGTTTTGAGAAGCATTAGAACACTATTGTTACGAAACGTAGACATCTGCAAGCGCACTTCCTAGCAAGGAAGATTCGCATTTACATCTTTTTGAAGTGAATACGAGGTATACATGACACTTCACAATGAACATTATATCTAATCATGTAACATATAAGTGAGATGCGATATCGCGTCTTAAGAAGCATTAGAACCCTATTGCCTCGATGTGGAGATATCTGGAAACGCTATTTCCTAGCAAGCAATAGTCGCATTTACATTCTTTTGAAATGAATTCGAGGTTTACATGACACTTCGCAATGAATATTATATCTTATCATGAAACATAGAAGTGAGATGCGATATCGCGTTTTAAGAAGCATTAGAACTCTATCGCCTCGATGCGTAGACATCTGCAGACGCTATTTCCTAGGAAGGAAGTGTCGCATTTACATTTGTTTGGAGTGAATAGGAGGTATGCATGACACTTCGCAATGAATATTATATCAGATCACGAAACATAGGAATGGAATGCGACATCTCGTTTTAAGAAGCATTAGAACCCTATTGCTGCGGTACGTAGGCATCTGCAGACGCTATTTCCTAGCAAGGAAGATTCGCATTTTCATTCTTTTGAAGTGAATACGAGGTATACATGACACTTCGCAAAGAACAATATATCTTATCACGAAACATAGAAATGAGATGCTATATCGCGATCTAAGAAGCATTAGAACTCTATTGCTACGATACGTGGACATCTGCAAACGCTTTTTCCTAGCAAGCAACAGTCGCATTTACTTTCTTTTGAAGTGAATACGAGGTATACATGACACTTCGCAATGAATATTATATCTTATCATGAAACATAGAAGAGTGGTGCGATATCGCGTTTTAAGAAGCATTAGAACTCTATGGCCTCTATGCGGAGACATCTGCAAACGCTATTTCCTAGCATGGAAGTGTCGCACTTACATTCTTTTGAAGTGAATACGAGGTATATATGACTCTTCGCAATGAATATTATATCTCGTCACGAAACATATAAATGGGATGCGATATCGCGATTTAAGTAGCATTAGAACTCTATTGCTACGATACGTAGACATCTGAATACGCTATTTCCCAGCAAGGAAGTGTCGCATTTACATTCTTTTGTAATGAATACGAGGTATACATGACACTTCGCAATGAATATTATATCTCATCACGAAACATAGAAATGAGATGCGAAAGCGCGTTTTAGGAAGCATTAGAACTCTGTTGCTACGATACGTAGACATCTGCAAACGCTATTTCCTAGCATGTAAGTGTCGCATTTACATTCTTTTGAAGTGAATGCAAGGTATGCATGATATTTCGCAATGAATATTATGTCTTATCATTAAACATAGAAGTGAGAAGCGATATCGCGTTTTAAGGAGCATTAGAACTCTATTGCTACGATACGTAGACATCTGCAAACAATATTTCCTAGCATGAAAGTGTCGCATTTACATACTTTTGAAGTGAATACGAGGTATACATAACACTCTACAATAAATATTATATCTTATTACGAAACATAGAAGTGAGATGCGATATCACGATTTAAGAAGCGCTATAACTCTATTGCTACGATGCGTAGACATCTGGAAATGTAATTTCCTAGCAAGGATGTGTCGCATTTACATTCTTTTGGAGTGAATACGAGGTATACATTACACTCCACAATGAATATTATATCTCATTACGAAACATAGAAATGAAATGCGACATCTCGGTTTAAGAAGCATTAGAACTCTATTGCTACGATACGTAGACATCTGCAAACGCTATTTCCTAGCATGGAAGTGTCTTATTTACATTCGTTTGAAGTGAATACGAGGTATACATAACACCTTGCAATGTATATTATATCTAGTCATGAAACATAGCACTGCGATGAGATGTCGCGTTTTCAGAAGCATTAGAACTCTATTGCTTCGATACCTAGACATCTGGAAACGCTATTTCCTAGCAAGGAAGTGTGGCATTTACATTCTTTTGGTGTGTAGACGAGATATACATAACACTTCGCAATGACTATTATATCTTATCATGAAACATAGGAATGAGATGCGATATCGCGTTTTAGGAATCATTAAAGCTCTATTGCTTCGAGAAGAAGTCATCAGGAAACGCTATTTCCTAGCAAGGAAGTGTTGCATTTACATACTTTTGAAGCGAATACGAGGTGTACATATCACTCCACAATGAATACTACATCTTATCATGAAACATAGGAATGAGATGCGATATCGCGACTTAAGATGCATTAGAACCCTATTGCTACGATACGTAGGCATCTGCAAACGCTATTTCCTAGCAAGGAAGTGTCGCAATTACATTCATTTTAAGTGTATGCGAGGTATACATGACACTTTGCAATGAATATTATATCTTATCATGAAACATAGAAATGAGATACGATATCGCGTTTTAAGGAGCACTAGAACTCTGTTGCTACGATACGTAGACATCAGGAAACGCTTCCTCCTAGAGAGGAAGTGTCGCATTTACATTCATTTGAAGTGTAGACGAGGAATACACAACACTTCGCAAAGAATATTATATCTTATCATGAGACATAGAAATGAGATGCGATATCGCGTTTCAAGGTGCATTAGAACACTATTGCTTCGATACGTAACCATCTGCAAACGCTACTTCCTAGCAAGGAAGTGTCGCATTTACATTCATTTGAAGTGGAAGCGAGGTATACATAACACTGCCCAATGAATATTATCTCTCACCACGAAACATAGAAATGAGATGCGATATCGCGGTTTAAGAAGAATTAGAACTCTATTGATTAGATACGTAGATATCTGGAAACGCTATTTCCCAGCAAGGAAGTGTTGCATTTGCACTCTTTTGAAGTGAATACGAAGTAGACATAGCACTCCGCAGTGAATATTATATCTTATCACGGAACATAGAAATGAGATGCGATATGACGCTTTAAGAAGCATTTGAACTCTATTGCTTCGATACGTAGACATCAGGAAGCGCTTCTTCCTAGAAAGGAAGTGTCGCATTTACATTCATTTGAAGTGAATACGAGGTATACATACGTCTTCACAATGAATATTATATCTGATCACGAAACATAGAAAAGAGATGCGATATCGATATTTAAGAAGCATTAGAGCTCTATTGCTTCGATACGGAGACATCTGCAAACGCTATTTCCTAGCATGGAAGTGTCTCATTTACATTCGTTTGAAGTGAATACGCGGTATACGTGACAATTCGCAATGAATAATACATCTTATCATGAAACATAGAAATGAGATGCGATATCGCGACTTGAAATGCATTAGAACTCTATTGCTACGATACATAGACATCACCAGAAGCTATTTCCTAGCAAGGAAGAGTCGCATTTACATACTTCTGAAGTGAATACGAGGTATACATAACACTGCACAATGAATATTATATCTTATCGTGAAACATAGCTATGAGATGCGACATCGCGTTTTAAGAAGCACTAGATCTCTATTGCTTCGATACGGAGACATCTGCAAACGCAATTTCCTAGCAAGGAAGTGTCGCATTTACATTCTTTTGAAGTGCATACTCGGTATACGTGACACCTCGCAATGAAAATAACATCTTACCACGAAACATAGGAATGAGTTGTGATAACGCGATTTAAGTAGCATTAGAACTCTATTGCTACGATAAGTAGACATCTGCAAACGCAATTTCCTAGCAAAGAAGTGTCGCATTTACATTCTTTTGAAGTGCATACTCGGTATACGTGACACCTCGCAATGAAAATTACATCTTATCACGAAACATAGGAATGAGTTGCGATAACGCGTTTTATGTAGCATTAGAACTCTATTGCTACGATACGTAGACATCTGCAAACGCTATTTCCTAGCAAGGAAGTGCCGCATTTACATTCTTCTGACGTGAATTCGAGGTATACATGACACTTCCCAATGAATATTATATCTTATCATGAAACATAGAAGAAAGATGCGATATCGCGTCTTGAGAAGCACTAGAACTCAATTGCTACGATACGTAGACATCTGCAAACGCTATTTCCTAGCAAAGAAGTGTCGCATTTACATTCTTTTGAAGTGAATACGAGGTATACATAACACTGCATAATGAATATTAAATCTTGTCATGAAACATAGAAATGAGATGCGATATGGCGATTTAGGAAGCATTAGAACTCTATTGCTTCGATATGTAGACATATGCCAACACTATTTCCTAGCAAGGAAGTGTCGCAATTACATTCATTTGATGTGTATGCGAGGTATACATGAAACTTCGCAATGAATATTATATCTTAACATGAAACATAGAAATGAGATGCGATATCGCGTTTAAAGAAGCATTAGAACTCTATTGCTTCGTTACGTAGACATCTGCAAACGCTACTTCCTGGCAAGGAAGTGTCGCAATTACATTCATTTGAAGTGTATGCGTGGTATACGTGACACTTCACGATGAATATTATATCCTACCATGAAACATAGAAATGAGATGCGATATCGCGTTTTAAGTAGCATTAGAACACTATTGCTACGACACGTAGACATCTGCAAAGGCTATTTCCTAGCATGGAAGGGTCGTATTTACATTCTTTTGAAGTGAATACGATGTATATATAACACTCCATAATAAATATTATATCTTATCATGAAACATAACAGTGAGATGCGATATTGCGTTTTAGGAAGCATTAAAACTCTATTGCTACGATACGTAGACATCTGCAAAGGCTATTTCCTAGCATGGAAGGGTCGTATTTACATTCTTTTGAAGAGAATACGAGGTATCTATAACTCTCCATAATAAATATTATATCTTATCATGAAACATAGCAGTGAGATTCGATATTGCGTTTTAAGAAGCATTAGAACTCTATTGCTACGATACGTAGACACCTGCGAACGCTATTTCCTAGCATGGAAGTGTCGCATTTACATTCTTTTGAAGTGAATACGAGATATACATAACACTTCATAATGAATATCATACCTTACCATGAAACATAGAAGTGAGATGCGATATTGCGTTTTAAGAATCATAAGAACTCTAATGCTACGATACGTAGACATCTGCAGAAGCTATTTCCTAGCATGGAAGTGTCGCATTTACACTCTTTTGAAGTGAATACGAGATATACATGACACTTCGCAATGAATATTATATCTTATCATGAAACATAGGAATGAGGTGCTATATCGCGTTTTGAGAAGCATTAGAACTCTATTGCTAATATACGCAGACATCTGCAAACTCTATTTCCTAGCAAGGAAATGTCGCATTTACATTCCATTGAAGTGAATACGAGGTAAACATGACACCTCTCAATGGATACTATATCTTATCATGAAACATAGAAATGAGATGCGACATCCCGTTTTAAGAAGTATTAGAACTCTATGCTTTCGATACGTGGTCATCTGGAAACGCTATTTCCTAGCATGGAAGTGTCGCATTTACATTCTTTTGAAGTGAAAACGAGATATACATGACACTTCGCAATGAATATTATATCGTATCATGAAACATAGAAGTGAGATGCGATATCGCGTTCGAAGAAGCATTAGAACTCTATTGCTACGATACGTAGACATCTGCAAAGGCTATTTCCTAGCATGGAAGGGTCGTATTTACATTCTTTTGAAGTGAATACGAGGTATATATAACACTCCATAATAAATATTATATCTTATCATGAAACATAACAGTGAGATGCGATATTGCGTTTTAGGAAGCATTAAAACTCTATTGCTACGATACGTAGACATCTGCAAAGGCTATTTCCTAGCATGGAAGGGTCGTATTTACATTCTTTTGAAGAGAATACGAGGTATCTATAACTCTCCATAATAAATATTATATCTTATCATGAAACATAGCAGTGAGATTCGATATTGCGTTTTAAGAAGCATTAGAACTCTATTGCTACGATACGTAGACACCTGCGAACGCTATTTCCTAGCATGGAAGTGTCGCATTTACATTCTTTTGAAGTGAATACGAGATATACATAACACTTCATAATGAATATCATACCTTACCATGAAACATAGAAGTGAGATGCGATATTGCGTTTTAAGAATCATAAGAACTCTAATGCTACGATACGTAGACATCTGCAGAAGCTATTTCCTAGCATGGAAGTGTCGCATTTACATTCTTTTGAAGTGAATACGAGGTATACATGACACTTCGCAATGAATATTATATCTTATCATGAAGCATAGAAATGAGATGCGATATCGCGTTTTGAGAAGCATTAGAACACTATTGCTACGAAACGTAGACATCTGCAAGCGCTATTTCCTAGCAAGGAAGATTCGCATTTACATTTTTTTGAAGTGAACACGAGGTGTACATGACACTTCACAATGAACATTATATCTTATCATGTAACATATAAGTGAGATGCGATATCGCGTCTTAAGAAGCATTAGAACCCTATTGCCTCGATGTGGAGATATCTGCAAACGCTATTTCCTGGCAAGCAATAGTCGCATTTACATTTTTTTGAAAACTATTCGAGGATTACATGACACTTCGCAATGAATATTATATCTTATCATGAAACAAAGAAGTGAGATGCGATATCGAATTTTAAGAAGCATCAGAACTCTATCGCCACGATGCGTAGACATCTGCAGACGCTATTTCCTAGCAAGGAAGTGTCGCATTTACATTCGTTTGGAGTGAATAGGAGGTATGCATGTCACTTCGCTATGAATATTATATCTTATCACGAAACATAGAAATGAGATGCGACATCTCGTTTTAAGAAGCATTAGGAATCTATTGCCTCAATGCGGAGATATCTGCAAGGGCTATTTCCTAGCATGGAAATGTCGCATTTAGATTCTTTTGAAGTAAATTCGAGGTATACATGACACTTCGGAATGAATATTATATCTTATCACGAAGCAAAGAAATGAGATGCGATATCGCGATCTAAGCAGCATTAGAACTCTATTGCTACGATACGTAGACATCTGAATACGCTATTTCCTAGCAAGGAAGTGTCGCATTTACATTCGTTTGGAGTGAATACGTGGTATACATGACACTTCGCAATGAATATTATATCTTATCATGAAGCATAGAAATGAGATGCGATATCGCGTTTTGAGAAGCACTACAACTCTATTGCTGCTATACGTAGGCATCTGGAAACGCTATTTCCTAGCAAGGAATAGTCGCGTTTACATTCTTTTGAAGTGAATACGAGTTATACATGACACTTCGCAATGAATATTATATCTTATCATGAAACATAGAAGTGAGGTGCGATATCGCGTTTTAAGAAGCCTTAGAACTCTATGGCCTCGATGCGGAGACATCTGCAAACGCTATTTCCTAGCAAGGAAGTGTCGCATTTACATTTGTTTGGAGTGAATACGAGGTATACATAACACTTCGCAATGAATATTATATCTTATGACGAAACATAGAAATGAAATGCGACATCTCGTTTTAAGAAGCATTAGGACTCTTTTGCTACGATACGTAGACATCTGCAAAGGCTATTTCCTAGGATGGAAACGTCGAATTTACATTCTTTTGATGTGAATTCGAGCTATACATGACACTTCGCAATGAATATTATATCCTATCATGTAACATAGAAGTGAGATGCGATATCGCGTTTTAAGAAGCATTAGAACCCTATTACCTCGATGCGGAGATATCTGCAAACGCTATTTCCCAGCAAGGAATAGTCGCATTTACATTCTTTTGAAGTGAATACGAGGTATACATGACTCTTCGCAATGAATATTATATCTTATCATGAAACACAGAAGTGAGATGCGATATCGCGTTCTAAGAAGCATTAGAACTCTATTGCTACGATACGTAGACATCTGCAATCGCTATTTCCTAGCGTGGAAGTGTCGCATTTACATTCTTTTGAAGTGAATACGAGGTATACATAACACTCTACAATAAATATTATATCTTATTACGAAACATAGATGTGAGATGCGATATAGCGATTTAAGAAGCGCTATAACTCTATTGCTACGATGCGTACACATCTGGAAATGTTATTTCCTAGCAAGGAAGTGTCGCATTTACATTCTTTTGAAGTGAATACGAGGTATACATAACACTCCACAATGAATATTATTTCTTATCACGAATCATAGAAATGAAATGCGGCATCTCGTTTTAAGAAGCATTAGAACACTATTGCTACGATACGTAGACATCTGCAAACGCTATTTCCTAGCATGGAAGTGTCTTATTTACATTCTTTTGAAGTGAATACGAGGTATACAAGACACTTCGCAATGAATATTATATCTTATCATGAAACATAGAAGTGAGATGCGATATCGCGTTCTAAGAAGCATTAGAACTCTATTGCTACGATACGTAGACATCTGCAAGCGCTATTTCCTAGCATGGAAGTGTCGCATTTACATTCTTTTGAAGTGAATACGAGGTATACATGACACTTCGCAATGAAAATTATATCTTATCATTAAACATAGAAGTGAGATGCGATATCGCGTTTTAAGGAGCATCAGAACTCTACTGATACGATACGTAGACATCTGCAAACAATATTTCCTAGCATGGAAGTGTCGCATTTACATTCTTTTGAAGTGAATACGAGGTATACATGACACTTCGCAATGAAAATTATATCTTATCATGAAGCATAGAAGTGAGGTTCGATATCGCGTTTTAGGAAGCATTAGAACTTTATTGCTACGATACGTAGACATCTGCAAACGCTATTTCCTAGCATGGAAGTGTCGCGTTTACATACTTCTGAAGTGAATACGAGATATACATGACACTCCACAATGAATATTATATCTTATCACGAAACATAGAAATGAAATGCGACATCTCGTTTTAAGAAGCATTAGATCTCTATGGCTACGATACGCAGACATCTGCAAACGCTATTTTCTAGCATGGAAGTGTCTTATTTACGTTCTTTTGAAGTGACAACGAGGTATACATGACACTTCGCAATGAATATTATATCTTATCATGAAACATAGAAGAGGGATGCGATATCGCGTTTTAACAAGCATTAGAACCCTTTTGCTACGATACGTAGACATCTGAATACGCTATTTCCTAGCAAGGAAGTGTCGCATTTACATTCGTTTGGAGAGAAGAGGAGGTATACATGACACTTCGCAATGAATATTATATCTTATCATGAAACATAGGAATGAACTGCGATATCGCGCATTAAGGAGCATTAGAACTCTATTGCTTCGATACGGAGACATCTGAATACGCTATTTCCTAGCAAGGAATTGTGGCGTTTACATTCGCTGGGAGAGAAGACGAGGTATACATGACACTTCCCAATGAATATTATATCTTATCATGAAACATAGAAGAAAGATGCGATATCGCGTCTTGAGAAGCACTAGAACTCAATTGCTACGATACGTAGACATCTGCAAACGCTATTTCCTAGCAAAGAAGTGTCGCATTTACATTCTTTTGAAGTGAATACGAGGTATACATAACACTGCACAATGAATATTAAATCTTGTCATGAAACATAGAAATGAGATGCGATATGGCGATTTAGGAAGCATTAGAACTCTATTGCTTCGATATGTAGACATATGCCAACACTATTTCCTAGCAAGGAAGTGTCGCAATTACATTCATTTGATGTGTATGCGAGGTATACATGAAACTTCGCAATGAATATTATATCTTAACATGAAACATAGAAATGAGATGCGATATCGCGTTTAAAGAAGCATTAGAACTCTATTGCTTCGTTACGTAGACATCTGCAAACGCTACTTCCTGGCAAGGAAGTGTCGCAATTACATTCATTTGAAGTGTATGCGTGGTATACGTGACACTTCACGATGAATATTATATCCTACCATGAAACATAGAAATGAGATGCGATATCGCGTTTTAAGTAGCATTAGAACTCTATTGCTACGACACGTAGACATCTGCAGACGATATTTCCTAGGAAGGAAGAGTCGCATTCACATTCTTTTGAAGTGAATACGAGGTATACATAACACTCCACAATAAATATTATATTGAGTTGGCAACAAAGTAATTGCGGATTTCACTCGTAGATGGCTTCAGTTGAATTTTTGGGTTTGCGCTACAAATGTAAAACACATTTTGTTGTTTGATAGTTGCCAATTCAACTGTCAATCAGTAAAAAAAGTTTTTTTATCGGTTGCGTGGTTTTCGTTTGGCCTTCGTTGAAAAATGGAGAATCAAAAGAATCATTTTCATCATATTTTGCTTTTTTATTTTCGCAAAGGGAAAAACGCATCGCAAGCTCATAAAAAGTTTTGTGCTGTTTATGGTGACGAAGCCTTAAAAGAACGGCAGTGTCAAAATTGCTTTGCCAAATTTCGTTCTGGTGATTTTTCACTCATAGATGAAAAACGATCTGGTCGGCCAGTTGTAGTTGATGACGCCCTAATCAAAGCAATAATCAATTCGGATCGTCACAGTACAACACGTGAGATTGCAGAGAAGCTTCATGTATCACATACATGCATTGAAAATCACTTAGAACAACTTGGCGATGTTCAAAAACTTGATACATGGGTTCCTCACGAACTGAAAGAAACGCATTTAACGCAATGCTTTAACGGCTACGATTTGCTAAAGAAACGTAATGAAAATGATCCATTTCTAAAACGACTGATAACTGGCGATGAAAAGTGGGTTGTTTGCAACAATATCAAGCGAAAAAGATCATGGAGCAGGCCAGGTGAACCAACTCAAACAACATCAAATGCTGATATTCACCAAAAGAAGGTTTTGTCATCCGTTTGGTGGGATTTCAGAGGAATTGTCTACAATACTTTGTACTCTTACCGCCCAACCTAACAATCAATTCTGATGTCTACATTGAACAACAAATGAAATTAAACAATGCAATTGAAGAAAATCCGCCAGAATTGACAAATCGAAAAAGTGTTGTATTCCATCATGACAGTGGAAGGTCACAAACATTTTGGCCACTCGGTAAAAATTATTGGAGCTTGGTTGGGATGTTTTGCCACATCCACCATATAGTCCTGATCTTGCACCACCTGATTCCATTTTGTTTCGATTTTTACAAAACTCCTTGAATGATAAAAAATTCAATAAAAATGATGATATTGTCAAATCGTACCTGATTCAGTTTTTTGCTAATAAAAACCAGAAGTTCTATGAACGCGGGATTATGATGCTGCCTGAAAGATTGCAAAAGATCACTGATCAAAATGGGCAATACATTAAAGAATAAAGTTATTTAGTTCCATGAAAAACTGTCTTTGATTTAAAAAAAAAATCCGCAATTACTTAGTTGACAACCCAATATCTTATCACGAAACATAGAAATCAGATGCGATACCGCGTTTTAAGAAGCACTAGAACTCTATTTCTTCGATACGTCGACATCTGCAAACGCTATTTCCTAGCAAGGAAGTGTCGCATTTACATTCATTTGAAGTGAATACGAGGTATACAAGACACTTGGAATGAATATTATATCTTATCATGAAACACAGAAGTGAGATGCGATATCGCGTTTTAAGAATCATTAGAACTCTATTGTTTCGACACGTAGTCATCTGGAAACGCTATTTCCTAGCAAGGAAGTGTCGCATTTACATCCTTTTGAAGTGAATACGAGGTATAGATGACACTTCGCAATGAATATTATATATGATCATGAAACATAGAAATGAGAAGCGACATCTCGTTTTAAGATGCATTAGAACTATATTGCTACGATACGTAGACATATGCAAACGCTATTTCCTAGCATGGCAGTGTCGCATTTACATTCTTTTGAAGTGAATACGAGGTATACATGACACTTCATAATGAATATCATACCTTACCATGAAACATAGAAGTGAGATGCGATATTGCGTTTTAAGAAGCATAAGAACTCTAATGCTACGATACGTAGACATCTGCAGAAGCTATTTCCTAGCATGGAAGTGTCGCATTTACACTCTTTTGAAGTGAATACGAGATATACATGACACTTCGCAATGAATATTATATCTTATCATGAAACATAGGAATGAGGTGCTATATCGCGTTTTGAGAAGCATTAGAACTCTATTGCTAATATACGCAGACATCTGCAAACTCTATTTCCTAGCAAGGAAATGTCGCATTTACATTCCATTGAAGTGAATACGAGGTAAACATGACACCTCTCAATGGATACTATATCTTATCATGAAACATAGAAATGAGATGCGACATCCCGTTTTAAGAAGTATTAGAACTCTATGCTTTCGATACGTGGTCATCTGGAAACGCTATTTCCTAGCATGGAAGTGTCGCATTTACATTCTTTTGAAGTGAAAACGAGATATACATGACACTTCGCAATGAATATTATATCGTATCATGAAACATAGAAGTGAGATGCGATATCGCGTTCGAAGAAGCATTAGAACTCTATTGCTACGATACGTAGACATCTGCAAAGGCTATTTCCTAGCATGGAAGGGTCGTATTTACATTCTTTTGAAGTGAATACGAGGTATATATAAAACTCCATAATAAATATTATATCTTATCATGAAACATAACAGTGAGATGCGATATTGCGTTTTAGGAAGCATTAAAACTCTATTGCTACGATACGTAGACATCTGCAAAGGCTATTTCCTAGCATGGAAGGGTCGTATTTACATTCTTTTGAAGAGAATACGAGGTATCTATAACTCTCCATAATAAATATTATATCTTATCATGAAACATAGCAGTGAGATTCGATATTGCGTTTTAAGAAGCATTAGAACTCTATTGCTACGATACGTAGACACCTGCGAACGCTATTTCCTAGCATGGAAGTGTCGCATTTACATTCTTTTGAAGTGAATACGAGATATACATAACACTTCATAATGAATATCATACCATACCATGAAACATAGAAGTGAGATGCGATATTGCGTTTTAAGAATCATAAGAACTCTAATGCTACGATACGTAGACATCTGCAGAAGCTATTTCCTAGCATGGAAGTGTCGCATTTACACTCTTTTGAAGTGAATACGAGATATACATGACACTTCGCAATGAATATTATATCTTATCATGAAACATAGGAATGAGGTGCTATATCGCGTTTTGAGAAGCATTAGAACTCTATTGCTAATATACGCAGACATCTGCAAACTCTATTTCCTAGCAAGGAAATGTCGCATTTACATTCCATTGAAGTGAATACGAGGTAAACATGACACCTCTCAATGGATACTATATCTTATCATGAAACATAGAAATGAGATGCGACATCCCGTTTTAAGAAGTATTAGAACTCTATGCTTTCGATACGTGGTCATCTGGAAACGCTATTTCCTAGCATGGAAGTGTCGCATTTACATTCTTTTGAAGTGAATACGAGATATACATGACACTTCGCAATGAATATTATATCGTATCATGAAACATAGAAGTGAGATGCGATATCGCGTTCGAAGAAGCATTAGAACTCTATTGCTACGATACGTAGACATCTGCAAAGGCTATTTCCTAGCATGGAAGGGTCGTATTTACATTCTTTTGAAGTGAATACGAGGTATATATAACACTCCATAATAAATATTATATCTTATCATGAAACATAACAGTGAGATGCGATATTGCGTTTTAGGAAGCATTAAAACTCTATTGCTACGATACGTAGACATCTGCAAAGGCTATTTCCTAGCATGGAAGGGTCGTATTTACATTCTTTTGAAGAGAATACGAGGTATCTATAACTCTCCATAATAAATATTATATCTTATCATGAAACATAGCAGTGAGATTCGATATTGCGTTTTAAGAAGCATTAGAACTCTATTGCTACGATACGTAGACACCTGCGAACGCTATTTCCTAGCATGGAAGTGTCGCATTTACATTCTTTTGAAGTGAATACGAGATATACATAACACTTCATAATGAATATCATACCTTACCATGAAACATAGAAGTGAGATGCGATATTGCGTTTTAAGAATCATAAGAACTCTAATGCTACGATACGTAGACATCTGCAGAAGCTATTTCCTAGCATGGAAGTGTCGCATTTACATTCTTTTGAAGTGAATACGAGGTATACATGACACTTCGCAATGAATATTATATCTTATCATGAAGCATAGAAATGAGATGCGATATCGCGTTTTGAGAAGCATTAGAACACTATTGCTACGAAACGTAGACATCTGCAAGCGCTATTTCCTAGCAAGGAAGATTCGCATTTACATTTTTTTGAAGTGAACACGAGGTGTACATGACACTTCACAATGAACATTATATCTTATCATGTAACATATAAGTGAGATGCGATATCGCGTCTTAAGAAGCATTAGAACCCTATTGCCTCGATGTGGAGATATCTGCAAACGCTATTTCCTGGCAAGCAATAGTCGCATTTACATTTTTTTGAAAACTATTCGAGGATTACATGACACTTCGCAATGAATATTATATCTTATCATGAAACAAAGAAGTGAGATGCGATATCGAATTTTAAGAAGCATCAGAACTCTATCGCCACGATGCGTAGACATCTGCAGACGCTATTTCCTAGCAAGGAAGTGTCGCATTTACATTCGTTTGGAGTGAATAGGAGGTATGCATGACACTTCGCTATGAATATTATATCTTATCACGAAACATAGAAATGAGATGCGACATCTCGTTTTAAGAAGCATTAGGAATCTATTGCCTCAATGCGGAGATATCTGCAAGGGCCATTTCCTAGCATGGAAATGTCGCATTTAGATTCTTTTGAAGTAAATTCGAGGTATACATGACACTTCGGAATGAATATTATATCTTATCACGAAGCAAAGAAATGAGATGCGATATCGCGATCTAAGCAGCATTAGAACTCTATTGCTACGATACGTAGACATCTGAATACGCTATTTCCTAGCAAGGAAGTGTCGCATTTACATTCGTTTGGAGTGAATACGTGGTATACATGACACTTCGCAATGAATATTATATCTTATCATGAAGCATAGAAATGAGATGCGATATCGCGTTTTGAGAAGCACTACAACTCTATTGCTGCTATACGTAGGCATCTGGAAACGCTATTTCCTAGCAAGGAATAGTCGCGTTTACATTCTTTTGAAGTGAATACGAGTTATACATGACACTTCGCAATGAATATTATATCTTATCATGAAACATAGAAGTGAGGTGCGATATCGCGTTTTAAGAAGCCTTAGAACTCTATGGCCTCGATGCGGAGACATCTGCAAACGCTATTTCCTAGCAAGGAAGTGTCGCATTTACATTTGTTTGGAGTGAATACGAGGTATACATAACACTTCGCAATGAATATTATATCTTATCACGAAACATAGAAATGAAATGCGACATCTCGTTTTAAGAAGCATTAGGACTCTTTTGCTACGATACGTAGACATCTGCAAAGGCTATTTCCTAGGATGGAAACGTCGAATTTACATTCTTTTGATGTGAATTCGAGCTATACATGACACTTCGCAATGAATATTATATCCTATCATGTAACATAGAAGTGAGATGCGATATCGCGTTTTAAGAAGCATTAGAACCCTATTACCTCGATGCGGAGATATCTGCAAACGCTATTTCCCAGCAAGGAATAGTCGCATTTACATTCTTTTGAAGTGAATACGAGGTATACATGACTCTTCGCAATGAATATTATATCTTATCATGAAACACAGAAGTGAGATGCGATATCGCGTTCTAAGAAGCATTAGAACTCTATTGCTACGATACGTAGACATCTGCAATCGCTATTTCCTAGCATGGAAGTGTCGCATTTACATTCTTTTGAAGTGAATACGAGGTATACATAACACTCTACAATAAATATTATATCTTATTACGAAACATAGATGTGAGATGCGATATAGCGATTTAAGAAGCGCTATAACTCTATTGCTACGATGCGTACACATCTGGAAATGTTATTTCCTAGCAAGGAAGTGTCGCATTTACATTCTTTTGAAGTGAATACGAGGTATACATAACACTCCACAATGAATATTATTTCTTATCACGAATCATAGAAATGAAATGCGGCATCTCGTTTTAAGAAGCATTAGAACACTATTGCTACGATACGTAGACATCTGCAAACGCTATTTCCTAGCATGGAAGTGTCTTATTTACATTCTTCTGAAGTGAATACGAGGTATACAAGACACTTCGCAATGAATATTATATCTTATCATGAAACATAGAAGTGAGATGCGATATCGCGTTCTAAGAAGCATTAGAACTCTATTGCTACGATACGTAGACATCTGCAAGCGCTATTTCCTAGCATGGAAGTGTCGCATTTACATTCTTTTGAAGCGAATACGAGGTATACATGACACTTCGCAATGAAAATTATATCTTATCATTAAACATAGAAGTGAGATGCGATATCGCGTTTTAAGGAGCATTAGAACTCTACTGATACGATACGTAGACATCTGCAAACAATATTTCCTAGCATGGAAGTGTCGCATTTACATTCTTTTGAAGTGAATACGAGGTATACATGACACTTCGCAATGAAAATTATATCTTATCATGAAGCATAGAAGTGAGGTTCGATATCGCGTTTTAGGAAGCATTAGAACTTTATTGCTACGATACGTAGACATCTGCAAACGCTATTTTCTAGCATGGAAGTGTCTTATTTACATTCTTTTGAAGTGACAACGAGGTATACATGACACTTCGCAATGAATATTATATCTTATCATGAAACATAGAAGAGGGATGCGATATCGCGTTTTAACAAGCATTAGAACCCTTTTGCTACGATACGTAGACATCTGAATACGCTATTTCCTAGCAAGGAAGTGTCGCATTTACATTCGTTTGGAGAGAAGAGGAGGTATACATGACACTTCGCAATGAATATTATAAATTATCATGAAACGTAGAAGTGACATGCGATATCGCGATTTAAGAAGCATTAAAACTGTATTGCCTCGACGCGTAGACATCTGCAGACGCTATTTCCTAGCACGGAAGTGTCGCATTTACATTCTTTTAAGTGAATGCGGGGTGTACATGACACTTCGCAATGAATATTATATCTTATCACGAAGCATAGAAATGAGATGCGATATCGCGATTTATGTAGCATTAGAACTCTATTGCTACGATACGTAGACATCTGAATAAGCTATTTCCTACGAAGGAAGTGTTGTATTTACATTCGTTTGGAGAGAATACGAGGTATACATGACACTTCGCAATGAATATTATATCTTATCATGAAACATAGGAATGAACTGCGATATCGCGCATTAAGGAGCATTAGAACTCTATTGCTTCGATACGGAGACATCTGAATACGCTATTTCCTAGCAAGGAATTGTGGCGTTTACATTCGCTGGGAGAGAAGACGAGGTATACATGACACTTCCCAATGAATATTATATCTTATCATGAAACATAGAAGAGAGATGCGATATCGCGTTTTAAGAAGCATTAGGACACTATTGCCTCGACGCGTAGACATCTGCAGACGCTATTTCCTAGCATGGAAGTGTCGCATTTACATACTTTTGTAGTGAATACGAGGTGTACATGACACTTCGCAATGAATATTATATCTGATCACGAAACATAGAAGAGAGATGCGATATCCCGTTGTAAGAAGCATTAGAACTCTATGGCCTCGATGCGGAGACATCTGCAAACGCTATTTCGTAGCATGGAAGTGTCGCACTTACATTCTTTTGAAGTGAATACGAGGTATACATGACACTTCGCAATGAAAATTATATCTTATCACGAAACATATAATTGGGATGCGATATCGCGATTTAAGTAGCATTAGAACTCTATTGCTACGATACATAGACATCTGCAAGCGCTATTTCCTAGCAAGGAATAGTCGCATTTACTTTCTTTTGAATTGAATACGAGGTGTACATGACACTTCGCAATGAATATTACATCTTATCACGATTCATAAATATGAGATGCGATATCGCGATTTAAGTGGCATTAGAACCCTTTTGTTACTATACGTAGACATCGGAATACGCTATTTCCTAGCAAGGAAGTGTCGCATTTACATACGTTTGGAGAGAAGACGTGGTATACAGACACTTCGCTGTGAATATTATATCTCATCATGAAACACATAAGAGAGATGCGATATCGCGTTTTAAGAAGTATTAGAACTCTATTGCCTCGGCGCGTAGACATCTGCAGACGCTATTTCCTAGCATGGAAGTGTCGCATTTACATTCTTTTGTAATGAATACGAGGTATACATGACTCTTCGCAATGAATATTATATCTTATCATGAAATACAGAAGAGGGATGCGATATCACGTTTTAACAAGCATTAGAACCCTTTCGCTACGATACGTAAACATCTGAATACGCTATTTCCTAGAAAGGAAGTGTCGCATTTACATTCGTTTGGAGAAAAGAGGAGGTATACTTGACACTTCGCAATGAATATTATAAATTATCATGAAACGTAGAAGTGACATGCGATATCGCGATTTAAGAAGCATTAAAACTGTATTGCCTCGACGCGTAGACATCTGCAGACGCTATTTCCTAGCACGGAGGTGTCGCATTTACATTCTTTTAAGTGAATACGGGGTGTACATGACACATCGCAATGAATATTATATCTTATCATGAAACATAGAAGTGAGATGCGATATCGCGTTCTAAGAAGCATTAGAACTCTATTGCTACGATACGTAGACATCTGCAAGCGCTATTTCCTAGCATGGAAGTGTCGCATTTACATTCTTTTGAAGTGAATACGAGGTATACATAACACTCTACAATAAATATTATATCTTATTACGAAACATAGATGTGAGATGCGATATAGCGATTTAAGAAGCGCTATAACTCTATTGCTACGATGCGTAGACATCTGGAAATGGTATTTCCTAGCAAGGAAGTGTCGCATTTACATTCTTTTGAAGTGAATACGAGGTATACATAACACTCCACAATGAATATTATTTCTTATCACGAATCATAGAAATGAAATGCGGCATCTCGTTTTAAGAAGCATTAGAACTCTATTGCTACGATACGTAGACATCTGCAAACGCTATTTCCTAGCATGGAAGTGTCTTATTTACATTCTTTTGAAGTGAATACGAGGTATACAAGACACTTCGCAATGAATATTATATCTTATCATGAAACATAGAAGTGAGATGCGATATCGCGTTCTAAGAAGCATTAGAACTCTATTGCTACGATACGTAGACATCTGCAAGCGCTATTTCCTAGCATGGAAGTGTCGCATTTACGTTCCATTGATGTGAATACGAGGTATGCATGACACTTCGCAATGGATATTATATCTTATCATGAAACATATAAGTGAGATGCGACATCTCGTTTTAAGAAGTATTAGAACTCTATTCTTACGATACGTGGTCATCTGGAAACGCTATTTCCTAGCAAGGAAATGTCGCATTTACATTCTTTTGACGTGAATACGAGGTATACATGACACTTCGCAATGAATATTATATCTTATCTCGAAACATCGAAGTGAGATGCGACATCTCGTTTTAAGAAGCATTAGAACTCTATTGCTACGATACGTAGACATCTGCAAACGCTATTTCCTAACATGTAAGTGTCGCATTTACATTCTTTTGAAGTGAATACAAGGTATACATGACATTTCGCAATGAATATTATATCTTATCTTTAAACATAGACGTGAGATGCGATATCGCGTTTTAAGGAGCATTAGAACTCTACTGATACGATACGTAGACATCTGCAAACAATATTTCCTAGCATGGAAGTGTCGCGTTTACATACTTCTGGAGTGAATACGAGATATACATGACACTCCACAATGAATATTATATCTTATCACGAAACATAGAAATGAAATGCGACATCTCGTTTTAAGAAGCATTAGAACTCTATGGCTACGATACGCAGACATCTGCAAACGCTATTTTCTAGCATGGAAGTGTCGCATTTACATTCTTTTGAAGTGAATACGAGGTATGCATGACAATTCGCCATGAATATTATATCTTATCATGAAACAAAGAGAGAAGATGCGATATCGCGTCTTGAGAAGCACTAGAACTCTATTGCTACGACACGTAGACATCTGCAAACGCTACTTCCAAGCAAGGAAGTGTCGCATTTACATTCTTTTGAAGTGAATACGAGGTATACATAACACTCCACAATGAATATTATATATTATTATGAAACATAGAAATGAGATGCGATATCGCGATTTAAGAAGCATTAGTACTCTATTGCTTCGATACGGAGGCATCTGCAAACGCTATTTGATAGGAAGGAAGTGTCGCATTTACATTCTTTTGAAGTGAATACGAGGAGTACATAACACATCACAATAAATATTATATATTATGATGTGACATAAAAATGAGATGCGATATCTTGTTATAAGAAGCTTTAGAACCCTATTGCTGCGATACGTAGACATCTGGAGTCGCTATTTCCTAGCATGGAAGTGTCGCATTTACATTCTTTTGAAGTGAATGCGAGGTATACATGACACTCCACAATGAATATTATACCTTATCACTAACCATAGAAATGAGATGCGGTATCACGATATAAGAAGCATTAGAAATCTATTGCTACGATACGTAGACGTCTGGAAACGATATTTCCTAGCAAGGAAGTGTTGCGTTTACATTCTTTTGAAGTGAATACGTGGTATACATGACACTTCGCAATTAATATTATACCTTATCATGAAACATAGAAATGAGTTGCGATATCTCGTTTTACGGAGCATTAGATCTCCGTTGTTCGATACGTAGAGATCTGCCAACGCTATTTCCTAGCAAGGATGTGTCGCTTTTACATACTTTTGAAGTGAATACGAGGTATGCATGACACTTCGCAATGAGTATTATATCTTATCATGAAACATAGAAATGAGATGTGATATCGCGTTTTAAGAAGAGTTAGAACTCTATTGCTGCGATACGTAGACGTCTGCAAACGCTATTTCCTAGCAAGGAAATGTCGCATTTACATTCTTTTGAAGTGAATACGAGGTATACATAACACTTCGCAATGTATATTATATCTTATCATGAAACATAGAAATGAGATTCGATATCGCGTTTTAAGAAGCATTAGAACTCTATCGCTACTATACGTAGACATCTGCAAACGCTATTTCCTAGCATGCAAGTGTCGCATTTACATACTTTTGAAGTGAATACGAGGTATACATGACACTTCGCAATGAATATTATACCTTATCATGAAACATAGGAATGAGGTGCTATATCGCGTTTTGAGAAGCATTAGAACTCTATTGCTACGATACGTAGACATCTGCGAACCCTATTTCCTGGCATAGAAGTGTCGCATTTACATTCTTTTGAAGTGAATACGAGGTACACATGACACTTCACAATGAACATTATATCTTATCATATAACATATATGTGAGATGCGATATCGCGTCTTAAGAAGCATTAGAACCCTATTGCCTCGATGTGGAGATATCTGCAAACGCTATTTCCTAGCAAGCAATAGTCGCATTTACATTCTTTTGAAATGAATTCGAGGTTTACATGACACTTCGGAATGAATATTATAACTTATCACGAAACATATAAATGAGATGCGATATCGAGATTTAAGTAGCATTAGAACTCTATTGCTACGATACGTAGACATCTGAATACGCCATTTCCTAGCAAGGAAGTGTCGCGTTTACATTCGTTTGGAGAGAATACGAGGTATACATGACACTTCGCAATGAATATTATATCTGATCACGAAACATATAAATGAGGTGTCATATCGCGATTTAAGTAGCATTAGAACGCTATTGCTACGATACGTAGATATCTGCAAACGCTATTTCCTAGCAAGCAATAGTCGCATTTACATTCTTTTGAAATGAATTCGAGGTTTATATGACACTTCGGAACGAATATTATAACTTATCACGAAACATAAAATGAGATGCGATATCGCGATCTAAGAAGCATTAGAACTCTATTGCCTCGACGCGTAGACATCTTCAGACGCTATTTCCTAGCATGGAAGTGTCGCACTTACATTCTTTTGAAGTGAATACGATGTATACATGACACTTCGCAATGAATATTATATCTTATCACGAAACATATAAATGAGATGCGATATCGAGATTTAAGTAGCATTAGAACTCTACTGCTACGATACGTAGACATCTGAATACGCCATTTCCTAGCAAGGAAGTGTAGCATTTACATTCGTTTGGAGAGAATACGAGGTATACATGACACTTCGCAATGAATATTATATCTTATAATGAAACATAGAAGAGAGATGCGATATCGCGTTCTAAGAAGCATTAGAACTCTATGGCCTCGATGCAGAGACATCTGCAAACGCTATTTCCTAGCATGGAAGTGTCGCACTTACATTCTTTTGAAGTGAATACGATGTATACATGACACTTCGGAATGAATATTATATCTTATCACGAAACATATAAATGAGGTGTCATATCGCGATATAAGTAGCATTAGGACGCTTCTGCTACGATACGTATACATATGCAAACGCTATTTCCTAGCAAGCAATAGTCGCATTTTCATTCTTTTGAAATGAATTCGAGGTTTACACGACACTTCGGAACGAAAATTATATCTTATCATGTAACATATAAGTGAGATGCGATATCGCGTCTTAAGAAGCATTAGAACCCTATTGCCTCGATGTGGAGATATCTGCAAACGCTATTTCCTAGCAAGCAATAGTCGCATTTACATTCTTTTGAAAAGAATTCGAGGTTTACATGACACTTCGGAATGAATATTATAACTTATCACGAAACATATAAATGAGATGCGATATCGAGATTTAAGTAGCATTAGAACTCTATTGCTACGATACGTAGACATCTGAATACGCCATTTCCTAGCAAGGAAGTGTCGCGTTTACATTCGTTTGGAGAGAATACGAGGTATACATGACACTTCGCAATGAATATTATATCTTATCACGAAACATATAAATGAGGTGTCATATCGTGATCTAAGTAGCATTAGAACGCTGTTGCTACGATACGTATACATATGCAAACGCTATTTCCTAGCAAGCAATAGTCGCATTTTCATTCTTTTGAAATGAATTCGAGGTTTACACGACACTTCGGAACGAATATTATAACTTATCACGAAACATAAAAATGAGATGCGATATCGCGATCTAAGAAGCATTAGAACTCTATTGCTACGATACGTAGGCATCTGCAAACACTATGCCCTAGCAAGGAATAGTCGCATTTACATACTTTTGATGTGAGTACGAGGTATACATGACACTTCGGACTGAATATTATATCTTATAATGAAACATAGAAATGAGATGCGATATCGCGATCTAAGAAGCATTAGAACTCTATTGTTACGATACGTAGGCATCTGCAAACACTATGCCCTAGCAAGGAATAGTCGCATTTACATTTGTTTGGAGTGAATAGGAGGTATGCATGACACTTCGCAATGAATATCATATCTTATCACGAAACATAGAAATGAAATGCGACATCTCGTTTTAAGAAGCATTAGGACTCTATTGCCACAGTGCGGAGATATCTGCAAGGGCTATTTCCTAGCATGGAAATGTCGCATTTAGATTCCTTTGAAGTGAATTCGAGTTATACATGACACTTCGGAATGAATATTATAACTTATCACGAAACATAGAAATGAGATGCGATATCGCGATATAAGAAGCTTTAGAACTAAGCATTGCTACGATACGTAGGCATCTGCAAACGCTATTTCCTAGCAACGAATAGTCGCATTTACATTCTTTTGAAGTGAATACGAGGTATACATGACACTTCGCAATGAATATTATATCTTATCATGAATCATAGAAGTGAGATGCGATATCGCGTTTTAAGAAGCATTAGAACCTTATTGCCTCGACGCGTAGACATCTGCAGACGCTGTTTCCTAGCATGGAAGTGTCGCATTTACATTCTTTTGAAGTGGATGCAAGGTATGCATGACATTTCGCAATGAATATTATATCTTATCATTAAACATAGAAGTGAGATGCGATATCGCGTTCTAAGAAGCATTAGAACTCTATTCTTACGATACGTGGTCATCTGGAAACGCTATTTCCTAGCAAGGAAATGTCGCATTTACATTCTTTTGACGTGAATACGAGGTATACATGACACTTCGCAATGAATATTATATCTTATCTCGAAACATCGAAGTGAGATGCGACATCTCGTTTTAAGAAGCATTAGAACTCTATTGCTACGATACGTAGACATCTCCAAACGCTATTTCCTAGCATGTAAGTGTCGCATTTACATTCTTTTGAAGTGGATGCAAGGTATACATGACATTTCGCAATGAATATTATATCTTATCATTAAACATAGAAGTGAGATGCGATATCGCGTTTTAAGGAGCATTAGAGCTCTATTGCAACGATACGTAGACATCTGCAAACAATATTTCCTAGCATGGAAGTGTCTTATTTACATTCTTTTGAAGTGAATACGAGGTATACATGACACTTCGCAATGAATATTATATCTTATCATGAAACATAGAAGTGAGATGCGATATTGCGTTCTAAGAAGCATTAGAACTCTATTGCTACGATACGTAGACATCTGCAAACGCTATTTCCTAGCATGGAAGTGTCGCATTTACGTTCCATTGATGTGAATACGAGGTATGCATGACACTTCGCAATGGATATTATATCCTATCATGAAATATATAAATGAGATGCGACATCTCGTTTTAAGAAGTATTAGAACTCTATTCTTACGATACGTGGTCATCTGGAAACGCTATTTCCTAGCAAGGAAGTGTCGCATTTACATCCTTTTGAAGTGAATACGAGGTATACATGACACTTTGCAATGAATATAATATCTTATCATGAAACATAGAAATGAGATGCGATATCGCGTCTTGAGAAGCACTGGAACTCTAATGCTACGATACGTAAACATCTGGAAACGCTATTCCCTAGCAAGGAAGTGTCGCATTTACATTCCTTAGAAGTGAATACGAGGTATAGCTACGTCTCCACAATGAATATTATATCTAATCATGAAACATAGAAATGTGATGCGATATCGCGTCTTGAGAAGCACTGGAACTCTAATGCTACGATACGTAAACATCTGGAAACGCTATTCCCTAGCAAGGAAGTGTCGCATTTACATTCTTTAGAAGTGAATACGAGGTATAGCTACGTCTCCACAATGAATATTATATCTAATCATGAAACATAGAAATGTGATGCGATATCGCGATTTAAAATGCATTAGAACTCTATTGCTACGATACGTAGACATCTGCAAACGCTATTTCCTAGCAAAGAAGTGTGGCATTTACATTCTTTTGGAGTGAATACGAGGTATACATCACACTTCACAATGAATATTATATCTTATCATGAAACATAGTAATGAGATGCGATATCGCGTTTTAAGATGCGCTAGAACTCTTTTGCTACGATACGTAGACATCTGCAAACGCTATTTCCTAGCAAGGAAGTGTTGCATTTACATTCTTTGGAAGTGAATACGCGGTATACGTGACACTTCGCAGTGAATATTACATCTTATCACGAAACATAGAAATGAGATGCGATAACGCGATTTAAAAGCATTAGAAATCTTTTGCTACGATACGTAGACATCTGCCAACGCTATTTCCTAGCATGCAAGTGTCGCATTTACATTCTCCTTTAGTGAATACGAGGTATACATGACACTTCGCAATGAATATTATATCTTATCATGAAACATAGGAATGAGGCGCTATATCGCGTTTTGAGAAGCATTAGAACTCTATTGCTACGGTACGTAGACACCTGCGAACGCTATTTCCTAGCATGGAAGTGTCTTATTTACACTCTTTTGAAGTGAATGCGAGGTATACATAACATTCCACAATGAATATTATATCTTGTTACGAAACATAGAAATGAAATACGACTTCTCGTTTTAAGAAGCATTAGAACTCTATTGCTACGATACGTAGATATCTGCAAACGCTATTAAATAGCAAGGAAGTGTCGCGTTTACAATCTTTGACGTGAATACGGGGTATACATAACACTCCACAATGAATATTATATCTTATCATGAAACATAGAAATGAGCTGCGATATCGCGATCTAAAAAGCATTAGAACTCCATTGCTAAGATACGTAGACATCTGCAATTGCTATTTCCTAGCACGTAAGTGTCGTATTTACATTCTTTAGTAGTGAGTACGAAGTATACGTGACACTTCGCAATGAATATTATATCTTATCATGAAACATATAAATGAGATGCGATATCGCGATTTAAAAAGCATTAGAACTCTATAGCTACGATACGTAGACATCTGCAAACTCCACTTAATAGCAAGGGAGTATCGCGCTTACAATCTTTGAGGTGAATACGGGGTATACATAACACTCCACAATGAATATTATATCTTATCATGAAAAATAGAAATGAGCTGCGATATCGCGATTTAAAAAGCATTAGAACTCCATTGCTACGATACGTAGACATCTGCAATCGCTATTTCCTAGCACGTAAGTGTCGTATTTACATTCTTTAGTAGTGAGTACGAAGTATACGTGACACTTCGCAATGAATATTATATCTTATCATGAAACATATAAATGAGATGCGATATCGCGATTTAAAAAGCATTAGAACTCTACAGCTACGATACGTAGACATCTGCAAACTCCACTTAATAGCAAGGGAGTATCGCATTTACATTCTTAAGAAGAGAATACGAGGTATACATGACACTTCGCAATGAATATTATATCTTATCATGAAGCATGGAAATGAGATGCGATATCGCGATTTAAAAAGCATTAGAACTCCATTGCTACGATACGTAGACATCTGCAAACTCCATTTAATAGCAGGGGAGTATCGCATTTACATTCCTTTGAAGAGAATACGAGGTATACATGACACTTCACAATGGATATTATATCTTAACGTAAAACATAGAAATGAGAAGCGAAATCGCGATTTAAGAAGCATTAGAATTCTATTGCTTCGATGCGGAGACATCTGCAAACGCTACTTGTTAGCAAGGAAGTTTCGCATTTATAATCGTTTGGAGTGAATACGTGCTATACATAACACTACACACAGATATATTATTCATTGTAATATATCTTATCATGAAACATGGGAATGAGGTGCTATATCGCGTTTTGAGAAGCATTAGAACTCTATTGCTAATATACGTAGACACCTGCAACCTCTATTTCCTAGCAAGGAAATGTCGTACTTACATTCTTTTGAACTGAATACGAGGTATACATGACACTTCGCAATGAATATTATATCTTATTATAAAATATAGAAATGAGATACGATATGGTGTTTCAAGAAGCATTAGAGCTCTATTTCTTCGATACGTAGATATCTGCTAACCTTATTTCCTAGGAAGGTAGTGTCGCATTTACATTCTTTTGAGGTGAATACGAGGTATCACGTCCGGTGAAACTATTTTCCGTTGCTCCGGAGGCTTTACGACACGAGCCTATTTTTCGGAAATAGAAATACGATGCCTGAACCTCACATTGAGGTGGCTAACGATCTAGAACTAGAGGTTTCGACCCCTCGGTAGGAGATCTCGAGTCAGAGTGTGTGCTCTGGAGCCGCGTCTCTGACCTCCTCGGTTCGCGGGACGCTACGGTCGCGAACGCTCGTGGTAGGGAGATCGCATTCCCGCGAGTGGGGGACTCGCGTCTCGAGGCGGAGAGCGCCCGGTCCAGCGAGTGGGGACCCGCGGCTCGTGGTGGGGCTAGCGGCGCATGCAGCATGCCGGACGCATCTTACTTAGTGTAACTTAGATCTAGGAATTCTTATATATGCGTCATGATATGGTATGTATGTCCTAGCTTAGAAGTAATATATAGGTTCTAGCAGATACTGTTCCCCGAATTGGAAAAGACCCCATTCAGGTGATGGGCTGCGGCTACGTCTTCCTGCTGGACGGAATCCTCGGTGCGAGGGAGATAGGGCTGCCCGTCCTTGGTGCGGGCGAGACAGGTATACTCGGTGGTGCGAGTGAGGCAGCGGAACTCGGTGTGAGTGAGCGCGTGCAGGTATGCGCGTGCGAACACTTACAGTTGCTGGTTCTGCAGGCGAGTTTGGCTGGTTGCATGCATCCAGGGGTTGATGCTGGGGGGTGCGAGAAGGTTGATGGGTGGCAGGCGGTACGCCTGACGTCACAAAATGCGACACTTCCTCTCTAGGAAATTCAGTTCCCAATATATCTCTGTATCGAAGCTATAGAGTTCTAATTCTCCTTAAAACGCGATATCGCACCTCATTTCTATGTTTCTTGATTAGATATAATATTCATTGTGCAGTGTTATGTGTACCTCGTATTCAATTCAAAAGAATGTAAATGCGACACTTCCATGCTAGGAAATAGCGTTTCCAGAAGTCTACGTATCGAAGCAATAGAGTTCTAGTGCTTCTTAAAACGCAATATCGCATATCATTTCTATGTCTCATGATAAGATATAATATTCATTGCGAAGTGTCATATGTACCTCGTATTCACTTCAAAAGAATGTAAATACGACACTTCCATGCTAGGAAATAGAGTCCGCAGATGTCTACGTATCGTAGCAATAGATTTCTAATGCTGCTTAAATCGCGATATAGCATCTCATTTATATGTTTCCTGATAAGATATTATATTCATTGCCAAGTGTCGTGTATACCTCGTATTCACTTCAAAAGAATGTAAGTGCCACACGTCCATGCTAGGAAATAGCGTTTGCAGATGCCTACATATCGTAGCAATAGAATTCTAATGCTACTTAAATCGCGATATCGCATCTCATTTATATGTTTCGTGATAAGATATAATATTCATTGCGAAGTGTCATGTATACCTCGTATTCAATCCAAACGAATGTAAATGCGACACTTCCTTGCTAGGAAATAGAGTATTCAGATGTCTACGTATCGTAGCAGTAGAGTTCTAATGCTACTTAAATCGTGATATCGCATCTCATTTCTATGTTTCGTGATAAGATATAATATTCATTGCGAAGTGTCATGTATACCTCGTATTCACTTCAACAGAATGTAAATGCGACTACTTCTGGCGAGGAGATAGCCTTTGCAGATGTCTCCGCATAGAGACCGTAGAGTTCTAATGCTTCTTAAAACGCGATATCGCATCCCTCTTCCGTGTTTCATGATAAGATATAATATGCATTGCGAAGTGTCATGTATACCTCGTATTCACTTCAAAAGAATGTAAATGCGACTACTGCTAGCTAGGAAATAGCGTATTCAGATGCCTACGTATCGTAGCAATAGAGTTCTAATGCTACTTAAATCGCGATATCGCATCACATTTCTATGTTTCGTGATAAGATATAATATTCATTGCGAATGGTCATGTATACCTTGTATACACTTCAAAAGAATGTAAGTGCGACACTTCCATGCTAGGAAATAGCTTTTGCTGTTGTCTCCGCATCGATGCCATACAGTTCTAATGCTTCTTAAAACGCGATATCGCATCTCTCTTCTATGTTTCATGATAAGATATAGTATTCATTGCGAAGTGTCATGTATACCTCGCATTCACTACAAAAGAATGAAAATGCGACACTTCCATGCTAGGAAATAGCGTCTGCAGGTGTCTACGCGTCGAGGCAAAAGAGTTCTAATGCTTCTTAAAACGCGATATCGCATCTCACTTCTATGTTTCATGATAAGATATAATATTCATTGCGAAGTGTCATGTCTACCTCGTTTTCACTTCAAAAGAATGTAAATGCGACTATTCCTTGCTAGGAAATAGCGTTTGCAGATGCCTACGTATCGTAGCAATAGAGTTCTAATGCTTCTTAAAACGCGATATCGCATCTCTCTTCTATGTTTCATGATAAGATATAATATTCATTGCGAAGTGTCATGTAAACCTCGAATTCACTTCAAAAGAATGTAAATGCGACTATTGCTTGCTAGGAAATAGCGATTGCAGTTGTCTACGTATCGTAGCAATAGAGATCTAATACTTCTCAAAACGCGATATCGCATCTCATTTCTATGTTTCCTGATATGATATAATATTCATGCCGAAGTGTCATGTATACCTCGTATTCACTTCAAAAGAATGTAAATGCGACTATTGCTTGCTAGGAAATAGCGTTTGCAGATGTCTACGTATCGTAGCAATAGCGTTCTAATGGTTCTTAGATCGCGATACCGCATCTCATTTCTATGTTTCATTATAAGATATAATATTCGTTGCGAAGTGTCACGTATACCTCGTATTCACATCAAATGAATGTAAATGCGACTATTCCTTGCTAGGGCATAGCGTTTGCAGATGCCTAGGCATCGTAGCAATACAGTTCTAATGCTTCTTAGATCGCGATATCGCATCTCATTTATATGTTTCGTGATAAGATATAACATTCATCGCGAAGTGTCATGTATACCTCGTATTTACTTCAAAAGAATGTAAGTGCGACACTTCTATGCTAGGAAATGGCGTTTGCTGATGTCTCCGCATCGATGCCATAGAGTTCTAAAGCTTCTTAAAACGCGATATCGCATCTCTCTTCTATGTTTCATGATAAGATATAATATTCATTGCGAAGTGTCATGTATACCTCGTATTCACTTCAAAAGAATGTAAGTGCGACACTTCCATCCTAGGAAATAGCGTTTGCAGATGTCTCCGCATCGAGGCCATAGAGTTCTAATGCTTCTTAAAACGCGATATCGCTTCTCTCCTCTATGTTTCATGATAAGATATAATATTCATTGCGAAGTGTCGTGTATACCTCGCATTCACTTCAAAAGAATGTAAGTGCGAATCTTCCTTGCTCGGTAATAGCGTTTGCAGATGTCTACGTATCGTAGCAATAGCGTTCTAATGCTACTTAAATCGCGATATCGCATCTCATTACTATGATTCATGATAAGATATAATATTCATTGCGAAGTGCCATGTATACCTCGCATTCACTTCAAAAGAATGTAAAGGCGACTATTCCTTGCTAGGAAATAGCGTATTCAGATGTCTACGTATCGTAGCAATAGAGTTCTAATGCTACTTACATCGCGATATCGCATCTCATTTCTATGTTTTGTGATAAGATATAATATTCATTGCGAGGTGTCATGTACACCTCGTATTCACTTCAAAAGAATGTAAGTGCGACCCTTCCATGCTAGGAAATAGAGTTTGCTGATGTCTCCGCATCGATGCCATAGAGTACTAATGCTTCTTAAAACGCGATATGGCATCTCTCTTCTATGTTTCATGATAAGATATAATATTCATTGCGAAGTGTCATGTATACCTCGCATTCACTACAAAAGAATGAAAATGCGACACTTCCATGCTAGGAAATAGCGTCTGCAGGTGTCTACGCGTCGAGGTAATAGAGTTCTAATGCTTCTTAGATCGCGACTACGCATCTCATTTCTATGTTTCGTGACAAGTTATAATATTCACTCCCAAGTGTCATGTAAACCCCGAATTCACTTCAAAGAATGTAAATGCGGCACTTACCTGCTAGGAAATAGCATATTCAGATGCCTACGTATCGTAGCAATATAGTTCTAATGCTTCTCAAAACGCGATATCGCATCTCATTTCTATGCTTCATGATAATATGTAATATTCATTGCGGAGTGTCATGTATACCTCGCATTCACTCCAATCAAATGTAAATGCGGCACTCCCTTGCTTGGAAATAGCGTTTGCAGATGTCTACGTATCGAGGCAATAGTGCTCTAATGCTTCTTAAAACGCGATATCGCATCTCATTTCTATGTTTCATGATAAGATATAATATACATTCCGAAGTGTCATGTATACCTCGCATACACTTCAAATGAATGTAAATACGCCACTTCCTTGCTAGGAAATAGCGTTTGCAGATGTCAACGTATCGTAGCAATAGATTTCTAATGCTCCTCAAAACGCGATATCGCATCTGATTTCTATGTTTCATGATAAGATATAATATTCAATGCGAAGTTTTATGTATTCCACGTCTACACATCAAATGAATGTAAGTGCGACGCTTCCTTTCGAGTAAATAGCGTTTGCAGATTTCTACGTATCGTACCAGCAGAGCTCTAATGCTTCTTAAAACGCGATATCGCATCTCACTGCAATGTTTCATGAAAAGATACAATATTCATTGCGATGTGTTTTGTATTCTTCGTCTACACTTCAAATGAATGTAAATGCGACACTTCCTTGCTAGGAAATAGCGTTTGCAGATGTCTATGTATCGCGGCATTAGAGATCCAATGCTACTCAAAACGCGATATAAGCGGAGTAGCGTTTGCAGATGTCTACGTATCGAAGCAATAGAGTTCTAAAGCTTGCTAATTCGCGAAATCGCATCTCATTCCAATGTTTCATGGTAATATATAATATTCATTGCGCAGTGTCATGTATACCTCGCATACACTTCAAATGAATGTAAATGCGAAACTTCCTTGCTAGGAAATAGCGTTTGCAGATGTCTACGTATCGAAGCAATAGAGTTCTAAAGCTTGCTTATTCGCGATATCGCATCTCATATCTACGTTTCTTGATAAGATATAATATTCATTGGGAAGTGTTATGTATATCTCGTCTATACATCAAATGTATGTAAATGCGACACTTCCTTGCTAGGAAATAGCGTTTGCTGATATTTACGTATCGTAGCAATAGAATTCTAATGCTTCTTAAATCGTCATATCGCATCACATTTGTATGTTTCATGATAAGATATAATATTCATTGCGAAGTGTCATGTATGCCTCGTATTCCTTTCAAAAGAATGTAGATGCGACACTTCCTTGCTAGGAAATAGCGTTTGCAGATGTCTACGTATCGAAGCAATAGAGTTCTAATGCTTCTTAAATCGCGATATCGCATCTCATTTCTATGTTTCGTGACAAGATATAATATTCATTGCGAAATGTGACCTATACCTTGCATACACTTCCAATGAATGTAATTGCCACACTTCCTTCCTAGGAAATAGCGTTTGCAGATGTCTACGTATCGAAGCAATAGTGTCCTAATGCTTCCTAAATCGCGATATCGCATCTCACTTCTATGTTTCATGATAAGATATTATATTCATTGTGCAGTGTTATGTATACCTCGTATTCACTTCAAAAGAATGTAAATGAGGCACTTCCTTGCTAGGTAATAGCGTTTACAGATGTCTACGTATCGAAGCAATAGAGTTCAAATGCTTCTTAAATCGTCATATCGCATCTCATTTCTACGTTTCATGATAATATATAATATTCATTGTGGTGTGTTATGTATACCTCGTATTCACTTCAAAAGAATGTAAATGCGACACTTCCTTGCTAGGAAATAGCGTTTACAGATATCTACGTATCGTAGCAAGAGAGTTCTAATGCTTCACAAAGCGCGAGGCCGCATTTCATTTCTGTGTTTGATGATAATATACAATATTCATTGTGGAGTGTCATGTATACCTCGCATACAATTAAAATGAAAGTAAATGCGACACTTCCTTGCTCGGAAATGGCGTTTGCAGGTGTCTACGTTTCGTAGCAGTAGAGTTCTAACGCTTCTCAAAACGCGATATCGCTACTCATTACCATGCTTCATGATAATATATAATATTCATTTTGGAGTGTTATGTATACCTCGCATTCACCTCAAAAGAATGTAAATGCGACACTGCCTTGCTAGGAAGTAGCATTTGCAGATGTCTACGTATCGAAGCAAAAGGGATCTAATGCTTCTTAAATCGCCATATCGCTTATCATTTCTATGTTTCATGACAATATATAATATTCACTGCGAAATGTCATGTATACCTCGCATACACTTCAAATGAATGTAAATGCGACACTTCCTTGCTAGGAAATAGCGTTCACAGATATCTACGTATCGTAGCAAGAGAGTTCTAATGCTTCACAAAACTCGAGGCCGCATTTCATTTCTGTGTTTGATGATAATATATAATATTCAATGTGGAGTGTCATGTATACCTCGCATACAATTAAAATGAATGTAAATGCGACACTTCCTTGCTCGGAAATGGCGTTTGCAGGTGTCTACGTTTCGTAGCAATAGAGTTCTAACGCTTCTTAAATCGCCATATCGCTTCTCATTTCTATGTTTCATGACAATATATAATATTAACTGCGAAGTGTCATTTACACCTCGCATACACTTCAAATGAATGTAAATGCGACACTTCCTTGCTAGGAAATAGCGTTTGCAGATGTCTACGTTTCGTGGCATTAGAGTTCTAATGCTTCTCAAAACGCGATATCGCTTCTCATTTCTATGTTTCATGATAATATATAATTTTCATTGCGAAGTGTTATGTATACCTCGTATTCACATCAAAAGAATGTAAACGCAACACTTCCTTGCCAGTAGATAGCGTTTGCGGATGCCTACGTATCGAAGAAATAGACATCTAATGCTTCTCAGAACGCGATATTGCTACTCATTACCATGTTTCATGATAATATATAATATTCATTGCGAAGTGTCATGTATACCTCGCATACACTTCAAATGGATGTGAATGCGACAGTTCCTTGCTAGGAAGTAGTGTTTGCAGATATCTACGTATCGACGCAATAGAGTTCTAATGCTTCTTAAATCGCGATATCGCATCACATTTCTATGTTTCATGAGAAGATATAATATTCCTTGTGCAGTGTTATGAATGCCTCGTATTCACTTCAAAAGAGTGTAAATGCGACACTTCCTTGCTAGGAAGTAGCGTTTGCAGATGTCTACGTATCGATGCAATAGGGATCTAATGCTTCTTAAATCGCCATATCGCTTCTCATTTCTATGTTTCATGACAATATATAATATTCACTGCGATATGTCATGTATACCTCGCATACACTTCAAATGAATGTAATGCGACACTTCCTTGCTAGGAAATAGCGTTTACAGATATCTACGTATCGTAGCAAGAGAGTTCTAATGCTTCACAAAACGCGAGGCCGCATTTCATTTCTGTGTTTGATGATAATATATAATATTCATTGTGGAGTGTCATGTATACCTCGCATACAATTAAAATGAATGTAAATGCGACACTTCCTTGCTCGGAATTGGCGTTTGCAGGTGTCTACGTTTCGTAGCAATAGAGTTCTAACGCTTCTTAAATCGCCATATCGTTTCTCATTTCTATGTTTCATGACAATATATAATATTCACTGCGAAGTGTCATTTATACCTCGCATACACTTCAAATGAATGTAAATGCGACACTTCCTTGCTAGGAAATAGCGTTTGCAGATGTCTACGTTTCGTGGCATTAGAGTTCTAATGCTTCTCAAAACGCGATATCGCTTCTCATTTCTATGTTTCATGATAATATATAATTTTCATTGCGAAGTTTTATGTATACCTCGTATTCACATCAAAAGAATGTAAACGCAACACTTCCTTGCCAGGAAATAGCGTTTGCGGATGCCTATGTATCGAAGAAATAGGCATCTAATGCTTCATAAATCGCCATATCGCACCTCATTTCTATGTTTCATGATAAGATATAATATTCATTGTGCAGTGTTATGTATACCTCGTATTTACTTCAAAAGAATGTAAACGCGACACTTCCTTGCTTGGAAATAGCGTTTGCAGATGTCTACGTGTCGAAGCAATAGACATCTAATGCTTCATAAATCGCCATATCGCACCTCATTTCTATGTTTCATGATAAGATATAATATTCATTGTGCAGTGTTATGTATACCTCGTATTCACTTCAAAAGTATGTAAACGCGACACTTCGTTCCGAGGAAATAGCGTTTGCAGATGTCTACGTATCGTACCATTAGTGTTCTAATGCTTCTCAAAACGCGATATTGCTACTCATTACCATGTTTCAAGATAATATATAATATTCATTGCGAAGTGTCATGTATACCTCGCATACACTTCAAATGGATGTGAATGCGACAGTTCCTTGCTAGGAAACAGTGTTTGCAGATATCTACGTATCGACGCAATAGAGTTCTAATGCTTCTTAAATCGCGATATCGCATCACATTTCTATGTTTCATGACAAGATATAATATTCCTTGCGAAGTGTTATGTATACCTCGCATACACTTCAAATGAATGTAAATGCGACACTTCCTTGCTAGGAAATAGCGATTGCAGGTGTCTACGTATCGAAGCAATAGAATTCTAATGCTTCTTAAGAACCGATATCGCATCTCACTTCTATGTTTCATTATAAGATATAATATTCATTGCGAAGTGTCATGTATAGCTCGCAAACACTTCAAATGAATGTAAAAGCGTCACTTCATTCATACAATGAATGTAATGCTTCTTAAAGCGGGATATCGCAACTCATTTCAATGTTTCATGATAAGGTATAATAATCATTGCGATGTGTTATGTATTCCACGTCTACACTTCAAATGGATGTAAATGCAACACTTCCCTGCTAGGATATAGCTGGTCCAGATGTCTACGTATCGAAGCAGTAGAGTTCTAATGCTTCTTAAAATGCGGCATCGCATCTCATTTCAATGTTTCGTGATGAGATATAATATTCAATGTGCAGTGTTATGTATTCGTAGTCAGCACTTCAAAAGAATGTAAATGCGACACTTCCTTGCTAGGAAATAGCTGGTCCAGATGTCGACGTATCGAAACAATAGTGTTCTAATGCTTCATAAAATGAGATATACCGCATCTCATTTCTATGTTTCATGATAAGGTATAAAATTCATCACGAAGTGAGATGTATACCTCGTACTCACTTCAAAAGAATGTAGATGCGACACTTCTTTGCTAGGAACTAGCGTTTGCAGATGTCTTCGTATCGTAGCAGTAGAGTTCTAATGCTTCTTAAAACGAGATATCGCTTCTCATTTCTATGTTTCATGATAAGATATAATATTCATTGCGATGTGTCACGTATACCTCGCACACAGTTCAAATGAATGTAAATGCAACAATTCCTTGCTAGGAAATAGCGTTTGCAGATGACTACGTATCGAAGCAATAGATTTCTAATGCTTGTTAAAACGAGATATCGCATCTCATTTGTATGTTTCATGATGAGATGTAATATTCATTGCGAAGTGTCATGTATACCTCGTATTCACTTCAAGTGAATGTAAATGCGACACTTCCATTCTAGGAATTAGCGTTTGCAGATGTCTACGTGTCGAAGCTATAGAGTTCTAATGCTTCTTAAAACGCGATATCGCATCTCGTTTCTATGTTTTATGATAACATATAATATCCATTGCGAAGTGCCATGTATAGCTCGTATTCACTTCAAATGAATGTAAACGCGACGCATCCTTGCTAGGAAATAGCGTTTGCACATGTTTACGTATCGAAGCAATAGAGTTCTAATGCTTCTTAAAACGTGATGTCGCATCTTACTTCTACGTTTCATGATAAGATATAATATCCATTGCGAAGTGTCACGTATACTCCGTATTCGCTTCAAAAGAATGTAAATGCGACACTTCCTTGCTAGGAAATAGCGTCTCCAGATATCTACGTATCGTAGCAATAAACATCTAATGCATCTTAAAACGCGATATCTCATCCCATTTCTATGTTTCATGATAAGATATAGTATTCATTCCGAAGTGTCATGTATAGCTCGTATTCACTTGAAAAGAATGTAATGCGACTGTTCCATGCTAGGAAATAGCGTTTCCAGATGTCTACGTATCGAAACAATAGAGTTCCAATGCTTCTTAAAACGTGATGTCGCATATCATTTCTATGTTTCGTAATAAGATATAATATTCATTGCGAAATGTCACGTATACCCCCATTCACTTCAAAAGAACGTAAATGCGACACTTCCTTGCTAGGAAATAGCGTCTCCAGTTATCTACGTATCGTAGCAATAGAGCTCTAATGCATCTTAAAACGCGATATCGCATCTCATTTCTATGTTTCGTGATAAGATATATTATTCATTGCGAAGTGTCATGTATACACGGTATTCACTTCAAAAGAATGCAGATGCTACACTTCCTTGCTAGGAAATAGCGTTTGCACATGTCTACGTATCCAAGCAATAGAGTTCTAATGCTTCTTAAGACGTGATGTCGCATCTCACTCCTATGTTTCATGACAAGATATAATATCCATTGCGAAGTGTCATGTATACTTCGTATTCACTTCAAAAGAATGTAAATGCGACACTTCCTTGCTAGGAAATAGCGTTTGCAGGTGTCTCCGTATCGAAGCAATTGAGTTCTATTGCTCCTTAAAACGCGATATCGCATCTCGTTTCTATGTTTTATGATGAGATATAATATCCATTGCGAAGTGTCGTGTATACACCGCATTCACTTCAAAAGAATGCAAATGCGACACTTCCTTGCTAGGAAATGGAGCCTACGGATATCTACGTATCGTAGCAATAGCGTTCTAATGCCTCTTAAAACGCGATAACGCATCTCAGTTCTATGTGTCATGATAAGATATAATATCCATTGCGAAGTGTCACGTATACCCCGCATTCACTTCAAAAGAATGTAAATGCGATACTTCCTTGCTAGGAAATAGCGTCTCCAGATATCTACGTATCGTAGCAATAGAGCTCTAATGCATCTTAAAACGCGATATCGCATCTCATTTCTATGTTTCGTGATACGATATAATATTCATTGCGAAGTGTCATGTATACACGGTATTCACTTCAAAAGAATGTAAATGCGACACTTCCTTGCTAGGAAATAGTGTTTGCACATGTCTACGTATCCAAGCAATAGAGTTCTAATGCTTCTTAAGACGTGATATCGCATCTCATTCCTATGTTTCATGACAAGATATAATATCCATTGCGAAGTGTCATGTATACTTCGTATTCACTTCAAAAGAATGTAAATGCGACACTTCCTTGCTAGGAAATAGCGTTTGCAGGTGTCTCCGTATCGAAGCAATTGAGTTCTATTGCTCCTTAAAACGCGATATCGCATCTCGTTTCTATGTTTTATGATGAGATATAATATCCATTGCGAAGTGTCATGTATACCCCGCATTCACTTCAAAAGAATGTAAATGCGACACTTCCTTGCTAGGAAGTAGCGTTTGCAGATGTCTACGTATCGAAGCAATTGTGTTCTAATGCTTCTTATATCGTCATACCGCTTGTGATATCTACGTTTCTTGATAAGATATAATATTCATTGGGAAATGTTATGTATACCTCGTATTCCTTTCAAAAGAATGTAAATGCGACACTTCCTTGCTAGGAAATAGCAAGTGTCATTCAGCCTCCTGGGATGCCAATAATTTTTTCGCCAGGACGTGACAAAATTTCTGGTGACAGCGGTGGAATATTCGCGTATAACTTATCGGAAATTCTGCTGAATAAGTGTACGAACAGCCATGGCAACGCGCACGCCGACAAAGCGATCGCGGCTTCAGGTACAGAAGGACGCCGCCGCAACCGAATCCGATACTCACCGAACGTTAGATTTTCACGATGCTCTCGCAAACGACGCCGCCGGACCTTCAAACGATAATACGGATAGAGAACAAGCGATCGCTACGTTAAATCGCCAAATAGATTTCATGCGTCGGGAACTGGAATCCTTACGCGCGGCACAATCCGCAAACGCCGACACTATCTCTTTCGGAACTCCGCACCTGCAACCGACACGTAGCTCAGGGTCTGATTCACCAAACTCCCAAACAGATAGGCTTATTTTTCGCGAAGCAATAGATAGCATCCCTATATTTGATGGCAAAAACTTGCCAATATTACAGTTCGTGCGGGCCTGTAAACGGGCAAGGGAGTTGATTTCGCCCGAAGGAGAACCCTCGTTCACCAAACTCATTGTCAATCGTTTACGCGGCCGTGCATATCTGGCCGTAGAGGACGAGCAATGCTCTTCGGTCGGACAACTGACCGATATTCTACGAGCCGCATTCGAAAATACAAAGTCAACCGTCCATTACAGGGGCGAACTAACTAATACTTTCATGCGCCCAGGAGAACATATCCTCGATTTCATAGGTAGAATTAAAGACCTACGTAACGCAGCAATCGACTGCGAACGATTCGATTCCGCCGAATTAGTAAATTCACGTTCCGTAATAGACGCGCTTACGCTTAGGTGTTTTCGCGACGGGCTTATCCCGGAAATTCGACATTCCATGAACACGCGATTGTACGAAACATACGCGGACGCGTTCGCTCACGCTAAGGAGTTGTACAGGCGACACGAATTAGACAAAGAGAGACTCTTCTTGTCGCGTCCCCGTACGGAAAATTTTCACTTCGAGCGCCGGCAAGAAACGGTTTGCGCTCGTTGTAATAGTCGCGGTCATGTCACTCGCGACTGCAAGTACGCAAGTCATAGACCGCCAGTCACGTACCCACGGGAAGAAACCCCGAGGTATCCTCGACAGGAACGACCGCTTGTAACGGGACCTCCGCGCGGTCAGTACGCACCGCCCGATCGACGGGATATCGTTTGTAGGTACTGCCGAAACCTGGGACATAGCATAGACGAATGTCGAAAGCGACAATTTAATGATGTCGGAAATAACGTTTCGCGCCCGAATCCGGGAAACGCGAACGGCCTCCCGACCCGCCGCGAGACGGTACGCGAGGCCGGCTACGATCGCCGAGTTCTCGCCTTAACGAACGACGAGTCAACCTCGATAATAGAAGAGCAGCAGTAAACATAACGGGTAAAACTAGCGTCCCCACGGTTGTCATAAATTCTAACGCGTTAATTGAACCCGTAGTAATGATGATCGACACCGGAGCCGAGATCAACGTGATCAAGGAAAACGCGCTAAAACCTAAAACTCTAATTAACACTGCAGAACGCCTAACTATTACCGGAGTAACTCAGGGTACCGTAGCCACCTTAGGGACGGTTACGTTACCGATATTTTCTCGTGATGTTCCGTTTAATGTCGTCAGTTCCGACTTCCCAATTAAAACCGCCGGGATCCTGGGATCCGGGTTTTGTGCAGACGCGGATATATCTTTTAGAAATAAATATATCCTGTGGCACGGGAATAGGATCCTATTTGCACGTCGCGAAGACGTTTTAAATAAAATAATACTTCCTCCGCGGACTAACTCGGGCATACGCGTCGGAATAATTAATTCAGGCGTAGGCGAAGGAATAATCCCCCGAACACAGATCGCGAAGGGAGTATATTTCGGTGATGCTTTCGTTAAAGTGCGAAACGGCCATGCGATAGCACGCATAATTAATGCGACCGATACCGAGATCGAGATCGCGGTGCCCAGAATTCATCTGGACCCGCTTCCCGTTCTCGAATCGCTGAAACGAGAACCAGCATTATATTCGTTATTTACGAATACTTCTAAATCCACTGTTTCTAATACAAAAATCAATACTACATCCACTGTTTCTAATACAAAAATGAATACTAAATCCACTGTTTCAAGCATGCCTACTAATTCTACTAATACTAAATCCACTGTTTCCAGCATGCCTACTAATCCAATTAATACTAAATCCACTGTCTCAAGCATGCGTACTAACTCGACTAATTCCAAATCCACTGTATCCACTCTAAAACGAGTATTCCCAAATCCCACTGTATCTTATGCTAACATTGTTTCAAAATCCACTTCAAATTCTACGAATTCCAACGAAAATCTCTTACCATCGTCACGCGATATTCAACACAAAGTTTCCAATCATGATAAATCTTCCAATAACAACCTCAAAATCCACAAAAATTTTTTCAAGTGCCATCGAAGGTACGCAACGTAACTTAAACATCCGCGCGAAAGATACACAAAATAAACCTCTTCTCAAAAGCGATAGCGAACGACACTCGAAACGCGACACTCCGCGCGCCACTCAAAATGTAACGCGACCTCAAAGCCGATTCGACGAAATAGTCGCGTCACTCCGTCTAGATCATCTAAACAGCGAAGAAAGAAATAATATATACAAACTGATTTCTAACCATCAAGATTTATTCCATCTCCCAGGCGATAAATTAGGATTTACCAATGTAACCGAGCACCGCATTCCAACGATAAACGATCAGCCAATAAACGTGAAACAATACCGCTTCCCGCCGATACACAAGGAAGAAATACAACGTCAAATAGATCAATTATTAGAAAACGAATCGTACGCCGCGTATTTAGATGAACTCAACGATAGAATACGTACTTCACAAGAAGTAGCGAAAACAAACTTAGACTGTGCAAAAACACGTCCTAAATTCTATTACGATAAGAAACTTAATGTAAAGGATTTCCAAATCGGACAATGGGTTTATTTGCTCCGCGAACCACTTAGACATAAATTCGCTTCTCAATACACAGGCCCATATAAGATCTTGGAGATTCTACCTAACAATAATGTAAAAATGAATGTTAAGGGGAGGTACAAGATTGTGCATTTGTACAAACGATGAATGCACGTATGAGAGTTCGATCGAATGTAGGAGACAGTGAAAAGTGTAAGTCGAAATCAAAAACTGAAAATCTTAATGAACAAAGAGTAAAAGAATCGGTGACAGTGACAAACGAACAAAGTACGCCACAGAAGAAAAGTGCAACCAAACAGAGTGCAGCCGTAGCAGCACAACATACGCAGAGACCACAGCATCCACGAGACGAGAGCCCACAGCATCCACGAGATGATAGACCACAGCATCCACGAGATGAGAGCAGCATACACGCCAAGGAGGACCAATCTCCTCCACAGCACACGAAACGAGTAGCATCCCACATCGAGGCCACATCAGACCAGAGATTTCGCCATAGGCGAAATTCTTTTTCTAAGGGGGATGGTGTGACGTCAGGCGTGCCGCCTGCCACCCTCTCAACGCACCACAGCAACCACCCTCACGCGCCTGCACCACAGGCAACACCCAGGCGCAACTCGCCGTCTCACTCAGGCCAAGGGCTACGACAATCGACTCGCTCGCACCCGCAGAGGTGCTCGCCGTCTCTCTCACTCCAAGGGACCTACCCTCCGTCTCACTCGCACCCGCAGAGGTGTTCGCCACCTCTCTCGCTCCAAGGGCAACACACTCTGTCCCACTCGCACCGAGGACCATGTGCGCTGTCTCGCTCCCACTCAAGGAGTCACTCACCGTCTCACTCTTACCTGCAGGGAAACTCGCCCTCTCGCTCACTCCAGGGACGTACCAGGAGAATCAACCTCTACGAGATCCGACGACGGGAACCCTCACCGTACAAAGGACTCTACGATTTCACAATCCCAGATCTGCCATGCCCAAAATACTATTTCTAAGATTATTAATTAACATTATATATATACTCCTACATTCTAAGCTCTGTATTCCTAGCTCATAGAATTTACACGACACAACTTTATAACGACACAAACAACACACATTTTACATTTAAGGCGTAATTTCTAATTTCATACTTGTACCTCTATATTCATAAATTGCGCTAATTAAGTAAGCCGCGACGCGCGAAATCGCGACCGCCTCAGCGGCACGCGCCGCTAGCCCCACCACGCAACGCCGAGACCCCACTCCGGCGTCCACATACTCCCACCTACGTTCGCACGCGACCGAAGCGCTCCGAGAGTCGAAGAGGTCGCAGGCGCATCTTGGGAGACACAGTCAATTACAGACAGTCAATTACAGACAGTCATGACGGACAGTCAGACACAGTCAGTCAGTACCGTCAGTACGGTACAGTTCTATCTCGCCTTCGGGCACTTCTAATTCCAAGTCTCTTCCAAGTCGCTCCTTAGGGCCGCCGCGCAGCCTCGATGAGGTTCCTAGTTCTAAAGTCTTTGTTCTAATTCCTAATTCATAGTTAACCTAGTCTTAATACTTAGAAATAATTGTTCTTGTACTCTTTGATTTAGAATATACTTTATTATTTTTCTACCACATCAAGTTCTAGTTCATTCCAACTCCATTCCTAAATTCAATTTTATTTTAATACAAATTCTTCCAAGTTCGTAACAACTTGAGTGTTTACAAACGAACTCCTCGCGCCGGGAGGAAGAATTTAATCCATTATCTCGTGCGGAATACGTTGGTAAAACGCCAGAATTCTTCGTTCATCGACGGACGGCGACATTCATCGCAGCTTCCACCGTCACAACGCCGATTCCAGCCAGCCGTACGCCGACTCCTTCCCCGAGAACGACCTTCGACGATCGCCACATCTGAAAGCAGAAGAGAGAAATCAGCGAAAGGTAAGTAAAATCCCTCCTTACACGCGATCGCGATTGTTTACGGTGCCCGCGTCTTGCCAGAATCGACGGACCCGGTCATACGCGTTTTATACCGGACCGAATTCGCGACTAAAAGGCTTGTGTCATTCAGCCTCCTGGGATACGAATAATTTGTTCGCCAGGACATGACAGAAGCAATAGAGTTCTAATGCCTCTTAAATAGAGTTATCGCATCTCCTTTCTATGTTTTATGACAAGATATAATATTCATTGCCAAGTGTCTTGTATACCTCGCATACTCCTCAAATGAATGTAAATGCGACTCTTCCTTGCTAGGAAATAGCGTTTGCAGATGTCTACGTATCGTAGCATCAGAGACCTAACGCTTCTCAAAACGCGATATCGCATCTCATTTCTATTCTCATGATAAGATATAATATTAATTGCGAAGTGTCATGTATACCTCGCATGCGCTTCAAGTGAATGTAAATGCGGCACTTCCTTGGTAGGAAATAGCGTTTGCAGATGTCTACATATCGAAGCAATAGTGTTCTAATGCTTCTTAAATCGCGATATCGAATCTCATTTCTATCTATCCTGATGAGATATAATATTCATTGTGGAGTGTTATGTCTACATCGTACTCGCTTCAAAAGAATGCAAATGCGACACTTCCTTCCTAGGAAATAGCGTTGGCAGATGTCTACGTATCGTACCATTAGTGTTCTAATGCTTCTCAAAACGCGATATTGCTACTCACTTATATGTTTCATGATAAGATATAATATTCATTGCGCAGTGTCATGTATACCTCGTATTCACTTCAAAAGAATGTAAATGCGACACTTCCATGCTAGGAAATAGCAATTGCAGATGTCTACGTATCGAAGCAATAGAGTTCTAATGCTTCTTAAAACGCGATATCGCGTCTCATTTCTATGCCTCATGATAAGATATAAGATTCGTTGCGATGTGTTATGTACTCCTCGTCTACACTTCAAATGAATGTAAATGCGACACTTCCTTGCTATTAAATAGCGTTTGCAGATGTCTACGTATTAAAGCAATAGAATTCTAATCCTTCTCAAAACGCGATATCGCATCTGATTTCTATGTTTCATGATAAGATATAATATTCATTGCGAAGTGTCATGTATAGCTCTTATTCACTTCTAAAGAATATAAATGCGACACTTCCTTGCTAGGAAGTAGCGTTTCCAGATATCTACGTATTGCAGCAATGGAGTTCTAATGCTTCTTAAAACACGATATCGCGTCTTATTTCTATGCCTCATGATAAGATATAAGATTCGTTGCGAAGTGTTATGTACTCCTCGTCTACACTTCAAATGAATGTAAATGCGACACTTCCTTGCTATTAAATAGCGTTTGCAGATGTCTACGTATCGTAGCAATGGATTTCTAATGCTTTTGCAATCGCGATATCGCTTCTCATTTCTATGCTTCATAATAAGATATAATATTCATTGTGGCGTGTTATGTATACTCCGTATTCACTTCAAAAGATTCTAAATGCGACACTTCCTTGCTATTTAATAGCGTTTTCAGATGTCTACGTATCGTAGCAATAGAGGTCTAACGCTTCTTAAAACGCAATATCGCATCACATTTCTATTTTTCATGATAAGATAAAATATTCATTGCGAAGTGTCATGTATACCTCGTAATCACTTCAAAAGAATGTATAGCGGCTCTAACTTGCTAAGAAATAGCGTTTGCAGATGTCTACGTGTCGAAGCTATAGAGATCTAATGCATCTTATATCGAGATATCGCATCTCATTTCTATGTTTCATGATAAGATATAATATTCATTGTGGAGTGTTATGTATACCTAGTATTCACTTCAAAAAAATGTAAATGCGACACTTCCTTGCTAGGAAATTGCGTCTGCAGGTTCCTACCTATCGTAGCAATAGAGTTCCAATGCTTCTTAAAACAGGATATCGCATCTCATTTCTGTATTTCATGGTAAGATATAATATACCTTGCGAAGCGTCATGTATACCTCGTAATCCTTTCAAAAGAATGTAAATGCGACACTTCCTTGCTAGGAAATAGCGTTGGCAGATGTCTACGTATCGAAGCGATAGAGTTCTAATGCTTCTTAAAACGAGATATCGCAACTCATTCCTACGTTTCATGATAAGATATAATATTCATTGCGAAGTGTCATGTATACCTCGTATTCACTTCGAAAGAATGTAAATGCAACCCTTCCTTGCTAGGAAATATCGTCTGCAGATGTCTGCGTATCGTAGCAATAGAGTTCTAGTGCTTCTCAAAACGCGATATCGAATCCCGATTCAACGTTTCATGATTAGATATAATGTTCATTGCGAAGTGTCATGTATACCTAGCATACATTTCAAATGAATGTAAATGCGACACTTCCTTGCTAGGAAATATCGTTTTCAGATATCTACGTATCGAAGCAATAGAGTTCTAATGCTTCTTAAATCGAGATATCGCATCACATTTCTATGTTTCATGATAAGATATAATATTCATTTTGGAGTGTGAAGTATACCTCGTATTCACTTAAAAACATTGTAAAAGCGACACTTCCTTGCTAAGAAATAGCGTTTGCAGATGCCTACGTATCGTAGCAATAGAGTTCTAGTGCTTCTTATAACGAGATATCTCATCTCATTTCTATGTTTCATGATAAGATATAATATACATTGCAAAGTGTCATGTATACCTCGTATTCACTTCAGAAGAATGTAAATGCGACACTTCCATCCTAGGAAATAGCTTTTCAAATGTCTACGTATCGTAGCAATAGAGTTCTATTGCTTGTTAAAGCGCGATATCGCAACTCACTTCTATGTTTCATGGTAAGATATAATATTCATTGCGAAGTGTCATGTATACCTCGTATTCAATTCAAAAGAAAGTAAATGCGACTACTGCTTGCTACGAAATAGCGTTTGCAGATGTCTACGTATCGTAGCAATAGAGTTCTAATGCTACTTAAATCGCGATATCGCAACTCATATATATGTTTCGTAATAAGATATAATACTCATTGCGAAGTGTCATGTATACCACGTATTCACTCCAAAAGAATGTAAATGCGACTATTGCTTGCTAGGAAATAGCGTTTGCAGATGTCTACTTATCGTAGCAATAGAGCTTTGATGCTACTTAAATACCGATATCGTATCCCATTTATATGTTTCGTGATAAGATATAATATTCATTGCGAAGTGTCATGTACACCTCGTATTCAATTCAAAAGAAAGTAAATGCGACTACTGCTTGCTAGGAAATAGGGTTTGCAGATGTCTATGTATCCTAGAAATAGAGTTCTAATGCTACTTAAATCGCGATATCGCATCTCATTTATATGTATCGTGATAAGATATAATATTCATTGCGAAGTGTCATGTATACCTCGTATTCACTCCAAAAGAATGTAAATGCGACTATTGCTTGCTAGGAAATAGCGTTTGCAGATGTCTACGTATCGTAGCAATAGAGTTCTAATGCTACTTAAATCGCGATATCGGAACTCATATATATGTTTCTTAATAAGATATAATATTCATTGCGAAGTGTCATGTATACCACGTACTCACTTCAAAAGAATGTAAGTGCGACACTTCCATGCTAGGAAATAGCGTTTGCAGATGTCTCCGCATCGAGGCCACAGAGTTCTAATGCTTCTTAAAACGCGATATCGCATCTCTCTTCTATGTTTCATGATAAGGTATAATATTCATTGGGAAGTGACATGTATGCCTCGTATTCATTTCAAAAGAATGTAAATGCGACTATTGCTTGCTAGGAAGTAGCGTTTGCAGATGTCTACGTATCGTAGCAATAGTGTTCTAATGCTACTTAAATCGCGATATCGCATCTCATTAATATGTTTCGCGATAAGATATAATATTCATTGCGAAGTGTCATGTATACCTCGTATTCACTCCAAAAGTATGCAAATGCTACTATTGCTTGCTAGGAAATAGCGTTTGCAGATGTCTACGTATCGTAGCAATAGAGCTCTAATGCTTCTAAAAACGCGATATTGCATCTCTCTCCTATGTTTCATGATAGGATATAATACTCATTGCGAAGTGTCATGTATACCTCGTATTCTCTCCAATCGAATGTAAATGCGACACTTCCTTGCTAGGAAATGGCGTATTCAGATGTCTACGTATCGTAGCAATGGTGTTTTAATGCTACTTAAATCGCGTTTACGCATCTCATTTCTATGTTTCGTGATAAGATATAATAATCATTGCGAAGTGTCATGCATACCTCGTATTCACTGCAAAAGAATGTAAATGCGGCTCTACCTTGCTAGGAAATAGCGTTTGCAGATGTCTACGTATCGTAGCAAAAGATTTCTAATGCTACTTAAATCGCAATATCGCATCTCATTTATATGTTTCGTGATAAGATATAAAATTCATTGCGAAGTGTCATGTACACCTCGTATTCAATTCAAAAGAAAGTAAATGCGACTACTGCTTGCTAGGAAATAGGGTCTGCAGATGTCTACGTATCGTAGAAATAGAATTCTAATGCTACTTACATCGCGATATCGCATCTCATTTCTATGTTTCGTGATAAGCTGTAATAATCATTGCGAAGTGCCATGTATACCTCGTATTCACTCCAAATGAATGAAAATGCGACTATTGCTTGCTAGGAAATAGCGTTTGCAGATGTCTACGTATCGTAGCAATAGAGTTCTGATGCTACTTAAATCGCGATATCGCAACACATATATATGTTTCGTAATAAGATATAATATTCATTGCGAAGAGTCATGTATACCTCTTATTCACTTCAAAAGAATGTATGTGCCACACTTCCATGCTAGGAAATAGCGATTGCAGATGTCTCCGCATCGAGGCCATAGATTTCTAATGCTTCTTAAAACGCGATATCGCATCTCTCTTCTATGTTTCATGATAAGATATAATATTCATTGCGAAGTGTCATGTACACGTCGTTTTCAATTCAAAAGAAAGTAAATGCGACACTTCCTTGCTAGGAGATGGCGTATTCAGATGTCTACGTATCGTAGCAATAGAGTTCTAATGCTTCTCAAAACGCGTTATAGCATCTCATTTCTATGGTTCCTGATAAGATATAATATTCATTGCGAAGTGTCATGTACACCTCGTATTCACTTCAAAAGAATGTAAATGCGACACTTCCATGCTAGGAAATAGCGTATTCAGATGTCTACGTATCGTAGCAATAGAGTTCTAATGCTACTTAAATCGCGATATCGCATCTCATTTATATGTTTCGTGATAAGATATAATATTCATCGCGAAGTGTCATGTACACCTCGTATTCACTTCAAAAGAATGTAAATGCGATACTTCCATGTTAGGAAATAGCGTATGCAGATGTCTACGCGTCGGGGCAATATAGTTCTAATGCTTCTTAAAACGCGATATCGCATCTAACTTCTATGTTTCATGATAAGATATAATATTCATTGCGAAGTGTCATGTATACCTCGTATTCACTTCAAAAGAATGTAAATGCGATTATTGCTTGCTAGGAAATAGCGTTTGCAGATGTCTACATATAGCAGCAATAGCGTTCTAATGCTACTTATATCGCGATATGACACCTCATTTATATGTTTTGTGATAAGAAATAATGTTCATTGCGAAGTGTCATGTATACTTCGCATTCACTTCAAAAGAACGTAAGTGCGACACTTCCATGCTAGGAAATAGCGTCTGCGGATGTCTACGTATCGTGGCAATAGAGTTCTAATGCTTCTCAAAACGCGATATCGCATCTCATTTCTAAGTATCCTGATAAGATATAATATTCATTGCGGAGTGTCATGTACACCTCGTATTCACTTCAAAAGAATGTAAATGCGAATCTTCCTTGCTAGGAAATAGCGTTTGCAGATGACTACGTATCGGAGCAATGGAGTTCTAATGCTTCTCAAAACGAGATATCGCATCTCATTTCTATGCTTCATGATAAATTATAATATTCATTGCGAAGTGTCATGTATACCTCGTATTCACTTCAAAAGAACGTAAGTGCGACACTTCCATGCTAGGAAATAGCGTTTGCAGATGTCTCCGCATCGAGGCCATAGAGTTCTAATGCTTCTTAAAACGCGATATCGCATCTCACTTCTATGTTTCATGATAAGTTATAATATTCATTGCGACGTGTCATATATACCTCGTATTCACTTCAAAAGAATGTAAATGCGAATCTTCCTTGCTAGGAAATAGCGTTTGCAGATGACTACGTATCGGAGCAATGGAGTTCTAATGCTTCTCAAAACGAGATATCGCATCTCATTTCTATGCTTCATGATAAGATATAATATTCATTGCGAAGTGTCATGTATACCTCGTATTCCCTCCAAACGAATGTAAATGCGACACTTCCTTGCTAGGAAATGACGTATTCAGATGTCTACGTATCGTAGCAATAGAGTTCTAATGCTACTTAAATCGCGATATCGCATCTCATTTATATGTTTCGTGATAGGATATAATATTCATCGCGAAGTGTCAGGTATACCTCGTATTCACTTCAAAGAATGTAAATGCGACACTTCCCTGCTAGGAAATAGCGTATTCAGATGTCTACGTATGGTAGCAATAGAGTTCTAATGCTACTTAAATCGCGATATCGCATCTCATTTATATGTTTCGTGATAGGATACAATATTCATCGCGAATTGTCATGTATACCTCGTATTCACTTCAAAAGAATGTAAATGCGACACTTCCATGCGAGGAAATAGCGTCTGCAGATGTCTACGAGTCGAGGCAATAGAGTTCTAATGCTTCTTAAAACGCGATATCGCATCTCAATACTATGTTTCATTGTAAGTTATAATATTCATTGCGAAGTGTCATGTATACCTCGTATTCACATCAAAAGAATGTAAATGCGACTATTCCTTGCTAGGGCATAGCGTTTGCAGATGCCTACGTATCGTAGCAATAGAGTTCTAATGCTTCTTAAATCGCGATATCGCATCTCATTTCTATGTTTCATGATAAGATATAATATTCATTGCGAAGTGTCATGCATACCTCGTATTCATTTCAATGGAATGTAAATGCGACACTTCCATGCTAGGGAATAGGGTTTGCAGATGTCTACGTATAGTAGTAAGAGAGTTCTAATGCTTCTTAAAACGAGATGTCGCATTTCATTTCTATGTTTCATGATAAGATATAATATACATTGCGAAGTGTCATGTATACCTCGTATTCACTTCAAAAGAATGTAAATGCAACACTTCCATGCTAGGAAATAGCGTTTGCAGATGTCTACGTATCGCAGCAATAGAGATCCAATGCTTCCTAAAACGCGATATCGCATCACTCTTCTATGTTTCATGATAAGGTATAATATTCATTGCGAAGTGTCATGTATATCTCGTATTCACTTCAAACGAATGTAAATGCGACACTTCCATCCTAGGAAATAGCGTTTGCAGATGTCTACGTATCGTAGCAATAGAGTTCTAATGCTTCTCAAAACGCGATATAGCACCTCATTCCTATGTTTCATGATAAGATATAATACTCATTGCGAAGTGTCATGTATACCTCGTATTCACTTCAAAGGAATGTAAATGCGGCACTTCCATGCTAGGAAATAGCGTTTGCAGATGTCTACGTATCGCAGCAATAGAGTTCCAATGCTTCCTAAAACGCGATATCGCATCTCTCTTCTATGTTTCACGATAAGGTATAATATTCATTGCGAAGTGTCATGTATACCTCGTATTCACTTCAAAAGAATGTAAATGCAACACTTCCATGCTAGGAAATAGCGTTTGCAGATGTCTACGTGTCGTAGCAATAGAGTTCTAATGCTTCTTAAAACGCGATATCGCATCTCACTGCTATGTTTCATGAGAAGATGTAATATTCATTATGGAGTGTTATGTATACCTCGTACACACTTCAAAAGAATATAATGCGACCCTTCCATCCTAGAAAATAGCGTTTGCAGATGTCTACGTATCGCAGCAATAGAGTTCCAATGCTTCCTAAATCGCGATATCGCATCTCTCTTCTATTTTTCACGATAAGGTATAATATTCATTGCGAAGTGTCATGTATACCTCGTATTCACTTCAAAAGAATGTAAATGCGACACTTCCATGCTAGGAAATAGCGTTTGCAGATGTCTACGTATCGCAGCAATAGAGTTCCAATGCTTCCTAAAACGCGATATCGCATCTCTCTTCTATGTTTCACGATAAGGTATAATATTCATTGCGAAGTGTCATGTATACCTCGTATTCGCATCAAAAGAATGTAAATGCGACACTTCCATGCTAGGAAATAGCGTTTGCAGATGTCTACGTATCGTAGCAATAGAGTTCTAATGCTTCTCAAAACGCGATATAGCACCCCATTCCTATGTTTCATGACAAGATATAATACTCATTGCGAAGTGTCATGTATATCTCGTATTCACTTCAAACGAATGTAAATGCGACACTTCCATGCTAGGAAATAGCGTTTGCAGATGTCTACGTATCGTAGCAATAGAGTTCTAATGCTTCTTAAAACGCGACATCGCGTCTCACTGCTATGTTTCATGAGAAGATATAATATTCATTGCGAAGTGTCATGTATATCTCGTATTCACATCAATAGAATGTAAATGCGACACTTCCATGCTAGGAAATAGCCTTTGCAAATGTCTACGTATCGTAGCAATAGAATTCTAATGCTTCTTAAAACGCGATATCGCATCTCACTGCTATGTTTCATGAGAAGATATAATATTCATTATGGAGTGTTATGTATACCTCGTACTCACTTCAAAAGAATGTAAATGCGACCCTCCCATCCTAGGAAATAGCGTTTGCAGATGTCTACGTACCGCAGCAATAGAGATCCAATGCTTCCTAAAACGCGATATCGCATCACTCTCCTATGTTTCAGGATAAGGTATAATATTCATTGCGAAGTGTCATGTATATCTTGTATTCACTTCAAACGAATATAAATGCGACACTTCCATGCTAGGAAATAGCGTTTGCAGATGTCTACGTATCGTAGCAAAATAGAGTTCTAATGCTTCCCAAAACGCGATATAGCACCTCATTCCTATGTTTCATGATAAGATATAATACTCATTGCGAAGTGTCATGTATACCTCGTATTCACTTCAAAAGAATGTAAATGCGACACTTCCATGCTAAGAAAAAGCGTTTGCAGATGTCTACGTATCGCAGCAATAGAGTTCCAATGCTTCCTAAAACCCGATATCGCATCTCTCTTCTATGTTTCACGATAAGGTATAATATTCATTGCGAAGTGTCATGTATACCTCGTATTCACTTCAAAAGAATGTAAATGCGACACTTCCATGCTAGGAAATAGCGTTTGCAGATGTCTACGTATCGCAGCAATAGAGTTCCAATGCTTCCTAAACCGCGATATCGCTTCACTCTTCTATGTTTCATGATAAGATATAATATTCATTGCGAAGTGTCATGTATACCTCGTATTCACTTCAAAAGAATGTAAATGCGACACTTCCATGCTAGGAAATAGCGTTTGCAGATGTCTACGTATCGCAGCAATAGAGTTCCAATGCTTCCTAAGACGCGATATCGCATCTCTCTTCTATGTTTCACGATAAGGTATAATATTCATTGCGAAGTGTCATGTATACCTCGTATTCACTTCAAAAGAATGTAAATGCGACACTTCCATGCTAGGAAATAGCGTTTGCAGATGTCTACGTATCGTAGCAATAGAGTTCTAATGCTTCTCAAAACGCGATATTGCACCTCATTCCTATGTTTCATGATAAGATATAATATTCATTGCGAAGTGTCATGTATACCTCGTATTCACTTCAAAAGAACGTACATAAGACACTTCCATGCTAGGAAATAGCGTTTGCAGATGTCTACGTATCGTAGCAATAGAGCTCTAACGCTTCTCAAAACGCGATATAGCACCTCATTCCTATGTTTCAAGATAAGTTATAATATTCATTGCGAAGTGTCATGTATACCTCGTATTCGCATTCAAAAGAATGTAAATGCGACACTTCCATGCTAGGAAATAGCGTTTGCAGATGTCTGCGTATCGTAGCAATAGAGTTCTAATGCTTCTCAAAACGCGATATAGCACCCCATTCCTATGTTTCATGATAAGATATAATACTCATTGCGAAGTGTCATGTATACCTCGTATTCACTTCAAAAGAATGTAAATGCGACACTTCCATGCTAGGAAATAGCGTTTGCAGATGTCTACGTATCGCAGCAATAGAGTTCCAATGCTTCCTAAAACGCGATATCGCATCTCTCTTCTATGTTTCACGATAAGGTATAATATTCATTGCGAAGTGTCATTTATACCTCGTATTCACTTCAAAAGAATGTAAATGCGACACTTCCATGCTAGGAAATAGCGTTTGCAGATGACTACGTGTCGTAGCAATAGAGTTCTAATGCTTCTTAAAACGCGATATCGCATCTCACTGCTATGTTTCATGAGACGATATAATATTCATTATGGAGTGTTATGTATACCTCGTACTCACTTCAAAAGAATGTAAATGCGACCCTTCCATCCTAGGAAATAGCGTATGCAGATGTCTACGTATCGTAGCAATAGAGTTCTAGTGCCTCTTAGAACGCGATATCGCATCACACTTCTATGTTTCATGATAAGATATAATATTCATTGCGAAGTGTCATGTATACCTCGTATTCACTTCAAAAGAACGTACATAAGACACTTCTATGCTAGGAAATAGCGTTTGCAGATGTCTACGTATCGTAGCAATAGAGCTCTAACGCTTCTCAAAACGCGATATAGCACCTCATTCCTATGTTTCATGATAAGATATAATATTCATTGCGAAGTGTCATGTATACCTCGTATTCGCTTCAAAAGAATGTAAATGCCACACTTCCATGCTAGGAAATAGCGATTGCAGATGTCTCCGCATCGAGGCCATAGATTTCTAATGCTTCTTAAAACGCGATATCGCATCTCTCTTCTATGTTTCATGATAAGATATAATATTCATTGCGAAGTGTCATGTACACGTCGTTTTCAATTCAAAAGAAAGTAAATGCGACACTTCCTTGCTAGGAGATGGCGTATTCAGATGTCTACGTATCGTAGCAATAGAGTTCTAATGCTTCTCAAAACGCGTTATAGCATCTCATTTCTATGGTTCCTGATAAGATATAATATTCATTGCGAAGTGTCATGTACACCTCGTATTCACTTCAAAAGAATGTAAATGCGACACTTCCATGCTAGGAAATAGCGTATTCAGATGTCTACGTATCGTAGCAATAGAGTTCTAATGCTACTTAAATCGCGATATCGCATCTCATTTATATGTTTCGTGATAAGATATAATATTCATCGCGAAGTGTCATGTACACCTCGTATTCACTTCAAAAGAATGTAAATGCGATACTTCCATGTTAGGAAATAGCGTCTGCAGATGTCTACGAGTCGAGGCAATAGAGTTCTAATGCTTCTTAAAACGCGATATCGCATCTCAATACTATGTTTCATTGTAAGATATAATATTCATTGCGAAGTGTCATGTATACCTCGTATTCACTTCAAAAGAATGTAAATGCGACACTTCCATGCTAGGAAATATCGTCTGCAGATGTCTACGCGTCGAGGCAAAAGAGTTCTAATGCTTCTTAAAACGCGATATCGCATCTCAATTCTCTGTTTCATTGTAAGATATAATATTCATTGCGAAGTGTCATGTATACCTCGTATTCACATCAAAAGAATGTAAATGCGACTATTCCTTGCTAGGGCATAGCGTTTGCAGATGCCTACGTATCGTAGCAATAGAGTTCTAATGCTTCTTAAATCGCGATATCGCATCTCATTTCTATGTTTCATGATAAGATATAATATTCATTGCGAAGTGTCATGCATACCTCGTATTCATTTCAATGGAATGTAAATGCGACACTTCCATGCTAGGGAATAGGGTTTGCAGATGTCTACGTATAGTAGTAAGAGAGTTCTAATGCTTCTTAAAACGAGATGTCGCATTTCATTTCTATGTTTCATGATAAGATATAATATTCATTGCGAAGTGTCATGTATACCTCGTATTCACTTCAAAAGAATGTAAATGCAACACTTCCATGCTAGGAAATAGCGTTTGCAGATGTCTACGTATCGCAGCAATAGAGATCCAATGCTTCCTAAAACGCGATATCGCATCACTCTTCTATGTTTCATGATAAGGTATAATATTCATTGCGAAGTGTCATGTATATCTCGTATTCACTTCAAACGAATGTAAATGCGACACTTCCATGCTAGGAAATAGCGTTTGCAGATGTCTACGTATCGTAGCAATAGAGTTCTAATGCTTCTCAAAACGCGATATAGCACCTCATTCCTATGTTTCATGATAAGATATAATACTCATTGCGAAGTGTCATGTATACCTCGTATTCACTTCAAAGGAATGTAAATGCGGCACTTCCATGCTAGGAAATAGCGTTTGCAGATGTCTACGTATCGCAGCAATAGAGTTCCAATGCTTCCTAAAACGCGATATCGCATCTCTCTTCTATGTTTCACGATAAGGTATAATATTCATTGCGAAGTGTCATGTATACCTCGTATTCACTTCAAAAGAATGTAAATGCAACACTTCCATGCTAGGAAATAGCGTTTGCAGATGTCTACGTGTCGTAGCAATAGAGTTCTAATGCTTCTTAAAACGCGATATCGCATCTCTCTTCTATGTTTCACGATAAGGTATAATATTCATTGCGAAGTGTCATGTATACCTCGTATTCGCATCAAAAGAATGTAAATGCGACACTTCCATGCTAGGAAATAGCGTTTGCAGATGTCTACGTATCGTAGCAATAGAGTTCTAATGCTTCTCAAAACGCGATATAGCACCCCATTCCTATGTTTCATGACAAGATATAATACTCATTGCGAAGTGTCATGTATATCTCGTATTCACTTCAAACGAATGTAAATGCGACACTTCCATGCTAGGAAATAGCGTTTGCAGATGTCTACGTATCGTAGCAATAGAGTTCTAATGCTTCTTAAAACGCGACATCGCGTCTCACTGCTATGTTTCATGAGAAGATATAATATTCATTGCGAAGTGTCATGTATATCTCGTATTCACATCAATAGAATGTAAATGCGACACTTCCATGCTAGGAAATAGCCTTTGCAAATGTCTACGTGTCGTAGCAATAGAATTCTAATGCTTCTTAAAACGCGATATCGCATCTCACTGCTATGTTTCATGAGAAGATATAATATTCATTATGGAGTGTTATGTATACCTCGTACTCACTTCAAAAGAATGTAAATGCGACCCTCCCATCCTAGGAAATAGCGTTTGCAGATGTCTACGTATCGCAGCAATAGAGATCCAATGCTTCCTAAAACGCGATATCGCATCACTCTCCTATGTTTCATGATAAGGTATAATATTCATTGCGAAGTGTCATGTATATCTTGTATTCACTTCAAACGAATATAAATGCGACACTTCCATGCTAGGAAATAGCGTTTGCAGATGTCTACGTATCGTAGCAAAATAGAGTTCTAATGCTTCCCAAAACGCGATATAGCACCTCATTCCTATGTTTCATGATAAGATATAATACTCATTGCGAAATGTCATGTATACCTCGTATTCACTTCAAAAGAATGTAAATGCGACACTTCCATGCTAAGAAAAAGCGTTTGCAGATGTCTACGTATCGCAGCAATAGAGTTCCAATGCTTCCTAAAACGCGATATCGCATCACTCTTCTATGTTTCACGATAAGGTATAATATTCATTGCGAAGTGTCATGTATACCTCGTATTCACTTCAAAAGAATGTAAATGCGACACTTCCATGCTAGGAAATAGCGTTTGCAGATGTCTACGTATCGCAGCAATAGAGTTCCAATGCTTCCTAAAACGCGATATCGCATCACTCTTCTATGTTTCATGATAAGGTATAATATTCATTGCGAAGTGTCATGTATACCTCGTATTCACTTCAAAAGAATGTAAATGCGACACTTCCATGCTAGGAAATAGCGTTTGCAGATGTCTACGTATCGCAGCAATAGAGTTCCAATGCTTCCTAAGACGCGATATCGCATCTCTCTTCTATGTTTCACGATAAGGTATAATATTCATTGCGAAGTGTCATGTATACCTCGTATTCACTTCAAAAGAATGTAAATGCGACACTTCCACGCTAGGAAATAGCGTTTGCAGATGTCTACGTATCGTAGCAATAGAGTTCTAATGCTTCTCAAAACGCGATATTGCACCTCATTCCTATGTTTCATGATAAGATATAATATTCATTGCGAAGTGTCATGTATACCTCGTACTCACTTCAAAAGAATGTAAATGCGACCCTTCCATCCTAGGAAATAGCGTATGCAGATGTCTACGTATCGTAGCAATAGAGTTCTAGTGCTTCTTAGAACGCGATATCGCATCTCACTTCTATGTTTCATGATAAGATATAATATTCATTGCGAAGTGTCATGTATACCTCGTATTCACTTCAAAAGAACGTACATAAGACACTTCCATGCTAGGAAATAGCGTTTGCAGATGTCTACGTATCGTAGCAATAGAGCTCTAACGCTTCTCAAAACGCGATATAGCACCTCATTCCTATGTTTCAAGATAAGTTATAATATTCATTGCGAAGTGTCATGTATACCTCGTATTCGCATTCAAAAGAATGTAAATGCGACACTTCCATGCTAGGAAATAGCGTTTGCAGATGTCTGCGTATCGTAGCAATAGAGTTCTAATGCTTCTCAAAACGCGATATAGCACCCCATTCCTATGTTTCATGATAAGATATAATACTCATTGCGAAGTGTCATGTATACCTCATATTCACTTCAAAAGAATGTAAATGCGACACTTCCATGCTAGGAAATAGCGTTTGCAGATGTCTACGTATCGCAGCAATAGAGTTCCAATGCTTCCTAAAACGCGATATCGCATCTCTCTTCTATGTTTCACGATAAGGTATAATATTCATTGCGAAGTGTCATTTATACCTCGTATTCACTTCAAAAGAATGTAAATGCGACACTTCCATGCTAGGAAATAGCGTTTGCAGATGACTACGTGTCGTAGCATTAGAGTTCTAATGCTTCTTAAAACGCGATATCGCATCTCACTGCTATGTTTCATGAGACGATATAATATTCATTATGGAGTGTTATGTATACCTCGTACTCACTTCAAAAGAATGTAAATGCGACCCTTCCATCCTAGGAAATAGCGTATGCAGATGTCTACGTATCGTAGCAATAGAGTTCTAGTGCCTCTTAGAACGCGATATCGCATCACACTTCTATGTTTCATGATAAGATATAATATTCATTGCGAAGTGTCATGTATACCTCGTATTCACTTCAAAAGAACGTACATAAGACACTTCCATGCTAGGAAATAGCGTTTGCAGATGTCTACGTATCGTAGCAATAGAGCTCTAACGCTTCTCAAAACGCGATATAGCACCTCATTCCTATGTTTCATGATAAGATATAATATTCATTGCGAAGTGTCATGTATACCTCGTATTCGCTTCAAAAGAATGTAAATGCGACACTTCCTTGCTAGGAAATAGCGTTTGCAGATGTCTACGTATCGTAGCAATAGAGCTCTAACGCTTCTCAAAACGCGATATAGCACCACATTCCTATGTTTCATGATAAGATATAATATTCATTGCGAAGTGTCATGTATACCTCGAATTCACTTCAAAAGAATGTAAATGCGACACTTCCATGCTAGGAAATAGCGTTTGCAGATGTCTACGTATCGCAGCAATAGAGATCCAATGCTTCCTAAAACGCGATATCGCATCACTCTTCTATGTTTCATGATAAGGTATAATATTCATTTCGAAGTGTCATGTATACCTCGTATTCACTTCAAATGAATGTAAATGCGACACTTCCATGCTAGGAAATAGCGTTTGCGGATGTCTGCGTATCGTAGCAATAGAGTTCTAATGCTTCTTAAAACGCGATATCGCATCTCACTGCTATGTTTCATGATAAGATATAATATTCATTATGGAGTGATATGTATACCTCGTACCCGCTTCAAAAGAATGTAAGTGCGACCCTTCGATGCTAGGGAATAGCCTTTGCAAATGTCTACGTATCGTAGCAATAGAATTCTAATGCTTCTTAAAACGCGATATCGCATCTCACTGCTATGTTTCATGAGAAGATATAATATTCATTATGGAGTGTTATGTATACCTCGTACTCACTTCAAAAGAATGTAAATGCGACCCTCCCATCCTAGGAAATAGCGTTTGCAGATGTCTACGTATCGTAGCAATAGAGCTCTAACGCTTCTCAAAACGCGATATAGCACCACATTCCTATGTTTCATGATAAGATATAATATTCATTGCGAAGTGTCATGTATATCTCGTATTCACTTCAAGCGAATGTAAATGCGACACTTCCATGCTAGGAAATAGCGTTTGCAGATGTCTACGTATCGTAGCAATAGAGTTCTAATGCTTCTTAAAACGAGATGTCGCATCTCATCTCTATGTTTCATGATCAGATATAATATTCATTGCGAAGTGTCATGTATACCTCGTATTCACATCTAAAGGATGTAAATGCGACACTTCCTTGCTAGGAAATAGCGTTTCCAGATGACTACGTGTCGAAACAATAGAGTTCTAATGATTCTTAAAATGCCATATCGCATCTCACTTCTATGTTTTATGATAAGATATAATATTCATTGCGAAGTGTCATGTATATCTCGTATTCACTTCAAACGAATGTAAATGCGACACTTCCATGCTAGGAAATAGCGTTTGCATATGTCTACGTATCGTAGCAATAGAGTTCTAATGCTTCTTAAAACGAGATGTCGCATCTCATCTCTACGTTTCATGATCAGATATAATATTCATTGCGAAGTGTCATGTATACCTCGTATTGACTTCTAAAGGATGTAAATGCGACACTTCCTTGCTAGGAAATAGCGTTTCCAGATAATTACGTGTCGAAACAATAGAGTTCTAATGATTCTTAAAATGCCATATCGCAACTCACTTCTATGTTTCATGATAAGATATAATATTCATTGCGAAGTGTCATGTATATCTCGTATTCACTTCAAACGAATGTAAATGCGACACTTCCATGCTAGGAAATAGCGTTTGCAGATGTCTACGTATCGTAGCAATAGAGTTCTAATGCTTCTTAAAACGCGATATCGCATCTCACTGCTATGTTTCATGAGAAGATATAATATTCATTGCGAAGTGTCATGTATATCTCGTATTCACATCAGAAGAATGTAAATGCGACACTTCCATGCTAGGAAATAGCGTTTGCAGATGTCTACTTATCGCAGCAATAGAGTTCCAATGCTTCCTAATACGCGATATCGCATCACTCTTCTATGTTTCATGATAAGGTATAATATTCATTACGAAGTGTCATGTATACCTCGTATTCACTTCAAATGGATGTAAATGCGACACTTCCATGCTAGGAAATAGCGTTTGCAGATGTCTACGTATCGTAGCAATAGAGTTCTAATGCTTCTTAAAACGCGATATCGTATCTCACTGCTATGTTTCATGATAAGATATAATATTCATTGCGAAGTGTCATGTATACCTCGTATTCACTTCAAAAGAATGTAAATGCGACACTTCCATGCTAGGAAGTAGCGTTTGCAGATGTCTACGTATCGTAGCAATAGGGTTCTGATGCTTCTTAAAATGCGATATCGCATCACACTTCTATGTTTCATGATAAGATATAATATTCATTATGGACTGTTATGTATACCTCGTACTCACTTCAAGAGAATGTAAATGCGACCCTTCCATCCTAGGAAATAGCGTTTGCAGATGTCTACGTATCGTAGCAATAGAGTTCTAGTGCTTCTTAGAACGAGATATCGCATCTCACTTCTATTTTTCATGATAAGATATAATATTCATTGCGAAGTGTCATGTATACCTCGTATTCACTTCAAAAGAACGTAAATAAGACACTTCCATGCTAGGAAATAGCGTTTTCAGATGTCTACGTATCGCAGCAATAGAGTTTCAATGCTTCCTAAAACGCGATATGGCATCTCTCTTCTATGTTTCAAGATAAGGTATTATATTCATTGCGAAGTGTCATGTATACCTCGTATTCACTTCAAAAGAATGTAAATGCGACACTTCCATGCTAGGAAATAGCGTTTGCAGATGTCTACGTATCGTAGCAATAGAGTTCTAATGCTTCTCAAAACGCGATATAGCACCTCATTCCTATGTTTCATGATAAGATATAATATTCATTGCGAAGTGTCATGTATACCTCGTATTCACTTCAAAAGAATGTAAATGCGACACTTCCATGCTAGGAAATAGCGTTTGCAGATGTCTACGTATCGCAGCAATAGAGATCCAATGCTTCCTAAAACGCGATATCGCATCACTCTTCTATGTTTCATGATAAGGTATAATATTCATTTCGAAGTGTCATGTATACCTCGTATTCACTTCAAAAGAATGTAAATGCGACACTTCCATGCTAGGAAATAGCGTTTGCAGATGTCTACGTATCGCAGCAATAGTGTTCCAATGCTTCCTAAAACGCGATATCGCACCTCTCTTCCATGTTTCACGATAAGGTATAATATTCATTGCGAAGTGTCATGTATACCTCGTATTCACTTCAAAAGAATGTAAATGCGACACTTCCATGCTAGGAAATAGCGTTTGCAGATGTCTACGTATCGTAGCAATAGAGTTCTAATGCTTCTCAAAACGCGATATAGAATCTCACTTCTATGTTTCATGATAAGATATAATATTCATTGCGAAGTGTCATGTATATCTCGTATTCACTTAAAACGAATGTAAATACGACACTTCAATGCTAGGAAATAGCGTTTGCAGATGTCTACGTATCGTAGCAATAGAGTTCTAATGCTTCTTAAAACGCGATATCGCATCTCACTGCTATGTTTCATGAGAAGATATAATATTCATTGCGAAGTGCCATGTATATCTCCTATTCACATCAAAAGAATGTAAATGCGACACTTCCATGCTAGGAAATAGCGTTTGCAGATGTCTACGTATCGCAGCAATAGAGTTCCAATGCCTCCTAAAACGCGATATCGCTTCACTCTTCTATGTTTCATGATAAGGTATAATATTCATTCCGAAGTGTCATGTATACCTCGTATTCGCTTCAAAAGAATGTAAATGCGACACTTCCATGCTAGGAAATAGCTTTTGCAGATGTCTACGTATCGTAGCAATAGAGTTCTAATGCTTCTCAAAACGCGATATAGCACCCCATTCCTATGTTTCATGATAAGATATAATACTCATTGCGAAGTGTAATGTATACCTCGTATTCACTTCAAAAGAATGTAAATGCGACACTTCCATGCTAGCAAATAGCGTTTGCAGATGTCTACGTATCGCAGCAATAGAGTTCCAATGCTTCCTAAAACGCGATATCGCATCTCTCTTCTATGTTTCACGATAAGGTATAATATTCATTGCGAAGTGTCATGTATACCTCGTATTCACTTCAATAGAATGTAAATGCGACACTTCCATGCTAGGAAATAGCGTTTGCAGATGTCTACGTGTCGTACCAATAGAGTTCTAATGCTTCTTACAACGCGATATCGCATCTCACTGCTATGTTTCATGAGAAGATACAGTATTCATTATGGGGTGTTATGTATACCTCGTACTCACTTCAAAAGAATGTAAATGCGACCCTTCCATCCTAGGAAATAGCGTATGCAGATGTCTACGTATCGTAGCAATAGAGTTCTAGTGCTTCTTAGAACGCGATATCGCATCTCACTTCTATGTTTCATGATAAGATATAATATTCATTGCGAAGTGTCATGTATACCTCGTATTCACTTCAAAAGAACGTACATAAGACACTTCCATGCTAGGAAATAGCGTTTGCAGATGTCTACGTATCGTAGCAATAGAGTTCTAATGCTTCTTAAAACGCGATATCGCATCACACTCCTATGTTTCATGATAAGATATAATATTCATTGCGAAGTGTCATGTATACCTCGATTACACTTCACAAGAATGTAAATGCGACACTTCCTTGCTAGGAAATATTGTTTGCAGATGTCTACGTATCACAGCAATAGAGTACTAATGCTTCTTAAAACGATATGTCGTATTTCATTTCTATGTTTCGTAATAAGATACAATATTCATTGTATAATGTTATGTTTACCTCGAATTCACTTCAGTGGAATGTAAGTGCGAAAGGACCCTATTCAAAAACCATATGTTTTCGCCCCCAATCGATTTTGTTTAAACTTTGCATATTTGTAGATCTATATGTGTCTCATCAATTGCCAGAGTCTCTATCTGTCGGGCCTTTTAATAAGGGAGGGGGAGGGGGTCAAAGTACGCATTTGGCGAAAGATTTCGGAGGCTATAACTTTTGATTAAAAAAAGATATCGACTTGAATTTTGCGTCAAAAAATCACAAAAAAATTAGGCTTTCGAATGCTATATAATTTTTTCTTTTTTCGGAATTTTTAAGTAACTTTTTATGCTTTTTTCTAGTTTTCGGGTTAGTGAAAAATTGCGAAAAATTGCTATTCCCAAAATAGGTATCCCTAGATTTTAACAAAAAACTCAGTATAGGAAGCTCATTTTATGCTCTTTAAGTGGTATAAATCTTACCCTGGGGAAACTTTTTGTTTAAAAGTTATAACATAATATTCGTGTCGATGCGCAAGCTGTGGACGCGAAATTCGAGCAAAACAAATGCTTTTCTTAACATATTGTGACTTATTATTAAAATTATTATCATCGGAGATTGAGATTATTATTGTACTAGGAAGAATTCGTTTCTAAAATACTTTTTAATTTAATGTTATTTACATTATTCCTCTTTTTCTAGATGTCCTTTTTCTTTTGTATGTTATTTATCTTCACCTTCTGTATCTTCCGATGTTGGTCTTATATGAGGAAAATGTATGTTTAAAAAATTAGCTGGTGCTGATAGATCACTGTATCGTCCAAATCCCAGGTACCATATTATTGCTAACACATGAGCACAGCAACCAACAGTCCTCGCTCCGTTTCTACACTGGCAGTAATAACTTCTGACAGACGTAATTGTGGGCTGTGCGATATCAATTAAAGTGAATATCGAATAAAGCTTCTGATCACAGTGTCGTGATTGCAATTTAGCTTTTATGAACAATGGTGTCTGAATATCCAATCCATATTTGCTGAAGTCTGGAAGATAGCTTTCCTTGCTGATAAAAAATTGGTACTTTCCAGAAAGCAAGTGATCCGCTATATACGACTTTGCAAGTGATAATTGATATGATCCCGTGAACGATTTTAAGCACTTTAATGTCCAGGCTGGGAAGTTTTCATAATGTTCTAATGTCATGTTTTCAAAGTTTTTTATTTTTTTTACAAGACCTTCGCATTCTACAATTTGCTGCATTATATTTGGTTTATTTAGGTCTTTTAATAAAGTTGAAGCCACTTCTGGATCATCATTATCACTATATATTCGTTCAAAGTATGCGTTGTGAAGAGCACTTGCAATTTTAAAATCTACAAACAATTTTGGGACACATTCTGAAGCTATAGTTGTTTTGAAATATTTAAATCTTTTAAGTGAGCTATTTACACTTTCTACTACCCATCTTTGTTTGGTGCATACTCGACTTTCGTTTGCTTCAGAGGTTGATAGTTGTTTAACTCCTTTTTTTAGCAGGGCAGGAATGACGACTTTGTAATTATTTTGTAGTATTTCATTTTTTACGTAGGAAAAGCCTCTGTCAAGAATGAAGATATCACCAGGTTTGAAAAAGTTCTTAAACCAATCGGTATTCATAATAAATCTAAAGATATCTGCATCAGATACTGTTGCTGCCCACAATTTATTTGGACCAAAAACATCCAATATATAACCATTCGTAGTTACTGCCAGCATCGGTTTTAAAAAGTCCTTTTTTTTTTTTTTACCACTATACATCACTCTTTGGAAGCGATAATTCGTACTTTTATGCAAATAAACATAAGTACCATCCCATATGGTGATTATTGCATCATCATCTTCATTAATATTATTTATGCGACGAGAAATTGCCGAAGTTTGTCTTTTAATTTTGTCCCGTGTAATATTATTTAAAAAATGTAAGTAACATTAAATTAAAAAGTATTTTAGAAACGAATTCTTCCTAGTACAATAATAATCTCAATCTCCGATGATAATAATTTTAATAATAAGTCACAATATGTTAAGAAAAGCATTTGTTTTGCTCGAATTTCGCGTCCACAGCTTGCGCATCGACACGAATATTATGTTATAACTTTTAAACAAAAAGTTTCCCCAGGGTAAGATTTATACCACTTAAAGAGCATAAAATGAGCTTCCTATACTGAGTTTTTTGTTAAAATCTAGGGATACCTATTTTGGTAATAGCAATTTTTCGCAATTTTTCACTAACCCGAAAACTAGAAAAAAGCATAAAAAGTTACTTAAAAATTCCGAAAAAAGAAAAAATTATACAGCATTCGAAAGCCTAATTTTTTTGTGATTTTTTGACGCAAAATTCAAGTCGATATCTTTTTTTAATCAAAAGTTATAGCCTCCGAAATCTTTCGCCAAATGCGTACTTTGACCCCCTCCCCCTCCTTTATTAAAAGGCCCGACAGATAGAGACTCTGGCAATTGATGAGACACATATAGATCTACAAATATGCAAAGTTTAAACAAAATCGATTGGGGGCGAAAACATATGGTTTTTGAATAGGGTCCTTTCCTTGCTAGGAAATAGAGTTTGCAGGTGTCTACGTATATAGGCAATAGAGTTCTAATGCTTCTCAAAACTCGATATAGCACCTCATTCCTATGTTTCATGATAAGATATAATATTCATTGCGAAGTGTCATGTATATCACGTATTCACATCAATAGAATGTAAATGCGACACTTCCATGCTAGGAAATAGCGTTTGCAGATGTCTAAGTATCGCAGCAATAGAGTTCCAATGCTTCCTAAGACGCGATATCGCATCTCTCTTCTATGTTTCACGATAAGGTATAATATTCATTGCGAAGTGTCATGTATACCTCGTATTCACTTCAAAAGAATGTAAATGCGACACTTCCATGCTAGGAAATAGCGTTTGCAGATGTCTACGTATCGTAGCAATAGAGTTCTAATGCTTCTCAAAACGCGATATAGCACCTCATTCCTATGTTTCATGATAAGATATAATATTCATTGCGAAGTGTCATGTATACCTCGAATTCACTTCAAAAGAATGTAAATGCGACACTTCCATGCTAGGAAATAGCGTTTGCAGATGTCTACGTATCGCAGCAATAGAGATCCAATGCTTCCTAAAACGCGATATCGCATCACTCTTCTATGTTTCATGATAAGGTATAATATTCATTTCGAAGTGTCATGTATACCTCGTATTCACTTCAAATGAATGTAAATGCGACACTTCCATGCTAGGAAATAGCGTTTGCAGATGTCTGCGTATCGTAGCAATAGAGTTCTAATGCTTCTTACAACGCGATATCGCATCTCACTGCTATGTTTCATGAGAAGATATAGTATTCATTATGGGGTGTTATGTATACCTCGTACTCACTTCAAAAGAATGTAAATGCGACCCTTCCATCCTAGGAAATAGCGTTTGCAGATGTCTACGTATCGTAGCAATAGAGTTCTAATGCTTCTTAAAACGCGATATCGCATCTCACTGCTATGTTTCATGATAAGATATAATATTCATTGCGAAGTGTCATGTATACCTCGTATTCACTTCAAAAGAATGTAAATGCGACACTTCCATGCTAGGAAGTAGCGTTTGCAGATGTCTACGTATCGTAGCAATAGGGTTCTAATGCTTCTTAGAATGCGATATCGCATCACACTTCTATGTTTCATGATAAGATATAATATTCATTATGGAGTGTTATGTATACCTCGTACTCACTTCAAAAGAATGTAAATGCGACCCTTCCATCCTAGGAAATAGCGTTTGCAGATGTCTACGTATCGTAGCAATAGAGTTCTAGTGCTTCTTACAACGCGATATCGCATCTCACTTCTATGTTTCATGATAAGATATAATATTCATTGCGAAGTGTCATGTATACCTCGTATTCACTTCAAAAGAATGTAAATGCGACACTTCCATGCTAGGAAATAGCGTTTGCAGATGTCTACGTATCATAGCAATAGAGTTCTAATGCTTCTCAAAACGCGATATAGCACCTCATTCCTATGTTTCATGATAAGATATAATATTCATTGCGAAGTGTTATGTATACCTCGTATTCACTTCAGAATAATGTAAATGCGACACTTCCATGCTAGGAAATAGCGTTTGCAGATGTCTACGTATCGCAGCAATAGAGATCCAATGCTTCCTAAAACGCGATATCGCGTCACTCTTCTATGTTTCATGATAAGGTATAATATTCATTGCGAAGTGTCATGTATATCTCGTATTCACTTCAAACGAATGTAAATGCGACACTTCCATGCTAGGAAATAGCGTTTGCAGATGTCTACGTATCGTAGCAATAGAGTTCTAATGCTTCTCAAAACGCGATATAGCACCTCATTCCTATGTTTCATGATAAGATATAATACTCATTGCGAAGTGTCATGCATACCTCGTATTCACTTCAAAAGCATGTAAATGTGACACTTCCATGCTAGGAAATAGCGTTTACAGATGTCTACGTATCGCAGCAATAGAGTTCCAATGCTTCCAAAACGCGATATCGCATCTCTCTTCTATGTTTCACGATAAGGTATAATATTCATTGCGAAGTGTCATGTATACCTCGTATTCACTTCAAAAGAATGTAAATGCGACACTTCCATGCTAGGAAATAGCGTTTGCAGATGTCTGCGTATCGCAGCAATAGAGTTCCAATGCTTCCTAAAACGCGATATCGCATCTCTCTTCTATGTTTCACGAAAAGGTATAATATTCATTGCGAAGTGTCATGTATACCTCGTATTCACTTAAAAAGAATGTAAATGCGACACTTCCATGCTAGGAAATAGCGTTTGCAGATGTCTACGTGTCGTAGCAATAGAGTTCTAATGCTTCTTAAAACGCGATATCGCATCTCACAGCTATGTTTCATGAGAAGATGTAATATTCATTATGGAGTGTTATGTATACCTCGTTATCACTTCAAAAGAATATAATGCGACCCTTCCATCCTAGGAAATAGCGTATGCAGATGTCTACGTATCGTAGCAATAGAGTTCTAGTGCTTCTTAGAACGCGATATCGCATCTCACTTCTATGTTTCATAATAAGATATAATATACATTGCGAAGTGTCATGTATACCTCGTATTTACTTCAAAAGAACGTACATAAGACACTTCCATGCTAGGAAATAGCGTTTGCAGATGTCTACGTATCGTAGCAATAGAGCTCTAACGCTTCTCAAAACGCGATATAGCACCACATTCCTATGTTTCATGATAAGATATAATATTCATTGCGAAGTGTCATGTATACCTAGAATTCACTTCAAAAGAATGTAAATGCGACACTTCCATGCTAGGAAATAGCGTTTGCAGATGTCTACGTGTCGTAGCAATAGAGTTCTAATGCTTCTTAAAACGCGATATCGCATCTCACTGCTATGTTTCATGAGAAGATGTAATATTCATTATGGAGTGTTATGTATACCTCGTACTCACTTCAAAAGAATATAATGCGACCCTTCCATCCTAGGAAATAGCGTATGCAGATGTCTACGTATCGTAGCAATAGAGTTCTAATGCTTCTTAAAACGCGATATCGCATCTCACTGCTATGTTTCATGATAAGATATAATATTCATTATGGAGTGATATGTATACCTCGTACCCGCTTCAAAAGAATGTAAGTGCGACCCTTCGATGCTAGGGAATAGCCTTTGCAAATGTCTACGTATCGTAGCAATAGAATTCTAATGCTTCTTAAAACGCGATATCGCATCTCACTGCTATGTTTCATGAGAAGATATAATATTCATTATGGAGTGTTATGTATACCTCGTACTCACTTCAAAAGAATGTAAATGCGACCCTCCCATCCTAGGAAATAGCGTTTGCAGATGTCTACGTATCGTAGCAATAGAGTTCTAATGCTTCTTAAAACGAGATGTCGCATGTCATCTCTATGTTTCATGATCAGATATAATATTCATTGCGAAGTGTCATGTATACCTCGTATTCACTTCTAAAGGATGTAAATGCGACACTTCCTTGCTAGGAAATAGCGTTTCCAGATGACTACGTGTCGAAACAATAGAGTTCTAATGATTCTTAAAATGCCATATCGCATCTCACTTCTATGTTTCATGATAAGATATAATATTCATTGCGAAGTGTCATGTATATCTCGTATTCACTTCAAACGAATGTAAATGCGACACTTCCATGCTAGGAAATAGCGTTTGCAGATGTCTACGTATCGTAGCAATAGAGTTCTAATGCTTCCTAAAACGCGATATCGCATCACTCTTCTATGTTTCATGATAAGGTATAATATTCATTACGAAGTGTCATGTATACCTCGTACTCACTTCAAAAGAATATAATGCGACCCTTCCATCCTAGGAAATAGCGTATGCAGATGTCTACGTATCGTAGCAATAGAGCTCTAACGCTTCTCAAAACGCGATATAGCACCACATTCCTATGTTTCATGATAAGATATAATATTCATTGCGAAGTGTCATGTATACCTCGAATTCACTTCAAAAGAATGTAAATGCGACACTTCCATGCTAGGAAATAGCGTTTGCAGATGTCTACGTATCGCAGCAATAGAGATCCAATGCTTCTTAAAACGCGATATCGCATCTCACTGCTATGTTTCATGATAAGATATAATATTCATTATGGAGTGATATGTATACCTCGTACCCGCTTCAAAAGAATGTAAGTGCGACCCTTCGATGCTAGGGAATAGCCTTTGCAAATGTCTACGTATCGTAGCAATAGAATTCTAATGCTTCTTAAAACGCGATATCGCATCTCACTGCTATGTTTCATGAGAAGATATAATATTCATTATGGAGTGTTATGTATACCTCGTACTCACTTCAAAAGAATGTAAATGCGACCCTCCCATCCTAGGAAATAGCGTTTGTAGATGTCTACGTATCGTAGCAATAGAGTTCTAATGCTTCTTAAAACGAGATGTCGCATCTCATCTCTATGTTTCATGATCAGATATAACATTCATTGCGAAGTGTCACGTATACCTCGTATTCACTTCTAAAGGATGTAAATGCGACACTTCCTTGCTAGAAAATAGAGTTTCCAGATGACTACGTGTCGAAACAATAGAGTTCTAATGATTCTTAAAATGCCATATCGCATCTCACTTCTATGTTTCATGATAAGATATAATATTCATTGCGAAGTGTCATGTATATCTCGTAATCACTTCAAACGAATGTAAATGCGACACTTCCATGCTAGGAAATAGCGATTGCAGATGTCTACGTATCGTAGCAATAGAGTTCTAATGCTTCTTAAAACGAGATGTCGCATCTCATCTCTATGTTTCATGATCAGATATAACATTCATTGCGAAGTGTCATGTATACCTCGTATTCACTTCTAAAGGATGTAAATGCGACACTTACTTGCTAGGAAATAGCGTTTCCAGATGACTACGTGTCGAAACAATAGAGTTCTAATGATTCTTAAAATGCCATATCGCATCTCACTTCTATGTTTCATGATAAGATATAATATTCATTGCGAAGTGTCATGTATATCTCGTATTCACTTCAAACGAATGTAAATGCGACACTTCCATGCTAGGAAATAGCGTTTGCAGATGTCTACGTATCGTAGCAATAGAGTTCTAATGCTTCTTAAAACGCGATATCGCATCTCACTGCTATGTTTCATGAGAAGATATAATATTCATTGCGAAGTGTCATGTATATCTCGTATTCACATCAAAAGAATGTAAATGCGACACTTCCATGCTAGGAAATAGCGTTTGCAGATGTCTACTTATCGCAGCAATAGAGTTCCAATGCTTCCTAAAACGCGATATCGCATCACTCTTCTATGTTTCATGATAAGGTATAATATTCATTACGAAGTGTCATGTATACCTCGTATTCACTTCAAATGAATGTAAATGCGACACTTCCATGCTAGGAAATAGCGTTTGCAGATGTCTACGTATCGTAGCAATAGAGTTCTAATGATTCTCAAAACGCGATATAGCACCTCATTCCCATGTTTCATGATAAGATATAATATTCATTGCGAAGTGTTATGTATACCTCGTATTCACTTCAGAAGAATGTAAATGCGACACTTCCATGCTAGGAAATAGCGTTTGCAGATGTCTACGTATCGCAGCAATAGAGATCCAATGCTTCCTAAAACGCGGTATCGCATCACTCTTCTATGTTTCATGATAAGGTATAATATTCATTGCGAAGTGTCATGTATATCTCGTATTCACTTCAAACGAATGTAAATGCGACACTTCCATGCTAGGAAATAGCGTTTGCAGATGTCTACGTATCGTAGCAATAGAGTTCTAATGCTTCTCAAAACGCGATATAGCACCTCATTCCTATGTTTCATGATAAGATATAATACTCATTGCGAAGTGTCATGTATACCTCGTATTCACTTCAAAAGAATGTAAATGTGACACTTCCATGCTAGGAAATAGCGTTTACAGATGTCTACGTATCGCAGCAATAGAGTTCCAATGCTTCCTAAAACGCGATATCGCATCTCTCTTCTATGTTTCACGATAAGGTATAATATTCATTGCGATGTGTCATGTATACCTCGTATTCACTTCAAAAGAATGTAAATGCGACACTTCCATGCTAGGAAATAGCGTTTGCAGATGTCTACGTGTCGTAGCAATAGAGTTCTAATGCTTCTTAAAACGCGATATCGCATCTCACAGCTATGTTTCATGAGAAGATGTAATATTCATTATGGAGTGTTATGTATACCTCGTACTCACTTCAAAAGAATATAATGCGACCCTTCCATCCTAGGAAATAGCGTATGCAGATGTCTACGTATCGTAGCAATAGAGTTCTAGTGCTTCTTAGAACGCGATATCGCATCTCACTTCTATGTTTCATAATAAGATGTAATATACATTGCGAAGTGTCATGTATACCTCGTATTTACTTCGAAAGAACGTACATAAGACACTTCCATGCTAGGAAATAGCGTTTGCAGATGTCTACGTATCGTAGCTATAGAGCTCTAACGCTTCTCAAAACGCGATATAGCACCACATTCCTATGTTTCATGATAAGATATAATATTCATTGCGAAGTGTCATGTATACCTCGAATTCACTTCAAAAGAATGTAAATGCGACACTTCCATGCTAGGAAATAGCGTTTGCAGATGTCTACGTATCGCAGCAATAGAGATCCAATGCTTCCTAAAACGCGATATCGCATCTCTCTTCTATGTTTCACGATAAGGTATAATATTCATTGCGAAGTGTCATGTATACCTCGTATTCACTTCAAAAGAATGTAAATGCGACACTTCCATGGTAGGAAATAGCGTTTGCAGATGTCTACGTATCGCAGCAATAGAGTTCCAATTCTTCCTAAAACGCGATATCGCATCACTCTTCTATGTTTCATGATAAGGTATAATATTCATTACGAGGTGTCATGTATACCTCGTATTCACTTCAAATGAATGTAAGTGCGACACTTCCATGGTAGGAAGTAGCGTTTGCAGATGTCTACGTATCGTAGCAATAGAGTTCTAATGCTTCTTAAAACGCGACATCGCATCTCACTACTATGTTTCATGATAAGATATAATATTCATTGCGAAGTGTCATGTATACCTCGTATTCACTTCAAAAGAATGTAAATGCGACACTTCCATGCTAGGATGTAGCGTTTGCAGATGTCTACGTATCGTAGCAATAGGGTTCTAATGCTTCTTAAAATGCGATATCGCATCACACTTCTATGTTTCATGATAAGATATAATATTCATTGCGAAGTGTCATGTATACCTCGATTTCACTTCACAAGAATGTAAATGCGACACTTCCTTGCTAGGAAATATTGTTTGCAGATGTCTACGTATCACAGCAATAGAGTACTAATGCTTCTTAAAACGAGATGTCGTATTTCATTTCTATGTTTCGTAATAAGATATAATATTCATTGTGTAATGTTATGTTTACCTCGAATTCACTTCAGTGGAATGTAAGTGCGAAATTTCCTTGCTAGGAAATAGATTTTGCAGGTGTCTACGTATATAGGCAATAGAGTTCTAATGCTTCTCAAAACTCGATATAGCACCTCATTCCTATGTTTCATTATAAGATATAATATTCATTGCGAAGTGTCATGTATATCACGTATTCACATAAATAGAATGTAAATGCGACACTTCCATGCTAGGAAATAGCGGTTGCAGATGTCTACGTATCGCAGCAATAGAGTTCGAATGCTTCCTAAGACGCGATATCGCATCTCTCTTCTATGTTTCACGATAAGGTATAATATTCATTGCGAAGTGTCATGTATACCTCGTATTCACTTCAAAAGAATGTAAATGCGACACTTCCATGCTAGGAAATAGCGTTTGCAGATGTCTACGTATCGTAGCAATAGAGTTCTAATGCTTCTCAAAACGCGATATTGCACCTCATTCCTATGTTTCATGATAAGATATAATATTCATTGCGAAGTGTCATGTATACCTCGTATTCACTTCAAATGAATGTAAATGCGACACTTCCATGCTAGGAAATAGCGTTTGCAGATGTCTAAGTATCGCAGCAATAGAGATCCAATGCTTCCTAAAACGCGATATCGCATCACTCTTCTATGTTTCATGATAAGGTATAATATTCATTGCGAAGTGTCATGTATACCTCGTATTCGCTTCAAAAGAATGTAAATGCGACACTTCCATGCTAGGAAATAGCGTTTGCAGATGTCTGCGTATCGTAGCAATAGAGTTCTAATGCTTCTTAAAACGCGATATCGCATCTCACTGCTATGTTTCATGATAAGATATAATATCCATTATGGAGTGATATGTATACCTCGTACCCGCTTCAAAAGAATGTAAGTGCGACCCTTCGATGCTAGGGAATAGCCTTTGCAAACGTCTACGTATCGTAGCAATAGAATTCTAATGCTTCTTAAAACGCGATATCGCATCTCACTGCTATGTTTCATGAGAAGATATAATATTCATTACGGAGTGTTATGTATACCTCGTACTCACTTCAAAAGAATGTAAATGCGACCCTCCCATCCTAGGAAATAGCGTTTTCAGATGCCTACGTATCGTAGCAATAGAGTTCTAATGCTTCTTAAAACGAGATGTCGCATCTCATTTCTATGTTTCATGATCAGATATAATATTCATTGCGAAGTGTCATGTATGCCTCGTATTCACATCAAAAGAATGTAAATGCGACACTTCCATGCTAGGAAATAGCGTTTGCAGATGTCTACGTATCGCAGCAATAGTGTTCTAATGCTTCTTAAAACGCGATATCGCATCTCACTGCTATGTTTCATGAGAAGATGTAATATTCATTATGGAGTGTTATGTATACCTCGTACTCACTTCAAAAGAATGTAAATGCGACCATTCCATCCTAGGAAATAGCGTATGCATATGTCTACGTATCGTAGCAATAGAGTTCTAGTGCTTCTTAGAACGCGATATCGCATCTCACTTCTATGTTTCATGATAAGATATAATATTCATTGCGAAGTGTCATGTATACCTCGTATTCACTTCAAAAGAACGTACATAAGACTCTTCCATGCTAGGAAATAGCGTTTGCAGATGTCTACGTATCGTAGCAATAGAGCTCTAACGCTTCTCAAAACGCGATATAGCACCTCATTCCTATGTTTCACGATAAGGTATAATATTCATTGCGAAGTGTCATGTATACCTCGTATTCACTTCAAAAGAATGTAAATGCGACACTTCCATGCTAGGAAATAGCGTTTGCAGATGCCTACGTATCGTAGCAATAGAGTTCTAATGCTTCTCAAAACGCGATATTGCACCTCATTCCTATGTTTCATGATAAGATATAATATTCATTGCGAAGTGTCATGTATACCTCGTATTCACTTCAGATGAATGTAAATGCGACACTTCCATGCTAGGAAATAGCGTTTGCAGATGTCTAAGTATCGCAGCAATAGAGATCCAATGCTTCCTAAAACGCGATATCGCATCACTCTTCTATGTTTCATGATAAGGTATAATATTCATTGCGAAGTGTCATGTATACCTCGTATTCACTTCAAATGAATGTAAATGCGACACTTCCATGCTAGGAAATAGCGTTTGCAGATGTCTGCGTATCGTAGCAATAGAGTTCTAATGCTTCTTAAAACGCGATATCGCATCTCACTGCTGTGTTTCATGATAAGATATAATATCCATTATGGAGTGATATGTATACCTCGTACCCGCTTCAAAAGAATGTAAGTGCGACCCTTCGATGCTAGGGAATAGCCTTTGCAAACGTCTACGTATCGTAGCAATAGAATTCTAATGCTTCTTAAAACGCGATATCGCATCTCACTGCTATGTTTCATGAGAAGATATAATATTCATTATGGAGTGTTATGTATACCTCGTACTCACTTCAAAAGAATGTAAATGCGACCCTCCCATCCTAGGAAATAGCGTTTTCAGATGCCTACGTATCGTAGCAATAGAGTTCTAATGCTTCTTAAAACGAGATGTCGCATCTCATTTCTATGTTTCATGATCAGATATAATATTCATTGCGAAGTGTCATGTATACCTCGTATTCACATCAAAAGAATGTAAATGCGACACTTCCATGCTAGGAAATAGCGTTTGCAGATGTCTACGTATCGCAGCAATAGTGTTCTAATGCTTCTTAAAACGCGATATCGCATCTCACTGCTATGTTTCATGAGAAGATATAATATTCATTATGGAGTGTTATGTATACCTCGTACTCACTTCAAAAGAATGTAAATGCGACCATTCCATCCTAGGAAATAGCGTATGCATATGTCTACGTATCGTAGCAATAGAGTTCTAGTGCTTCTTAGAACGCGATATCGCATCTCACTTCTATGTTTCATGATAATATATAATATTCATTGCGAAGTGTCATGTATACCTCGTATTCACTTCAAAAGAACGTACATAAGACTCTTCCATGCTAGGAAATAGCGTTTGCAGATGTCTACGTATCGTAGCAATAGAGCTCTAACGCTTCTCAAAACGCGATATAGCACCTCATTCCTATGTTTCATGATAAGATATAATATTCATTGCGAAGTGTCATGTATACCTCGTATTCGCTTCAAAAGAATGTAAATGCGACACTTCCATACTAGGAAATAGCGTTTGCAGATGTCTACGTATCGTAGCAATAGAGTTCTAATGCTTCTCAAAACGCGATATAGCACCCCATTCCTATGTTTCATGATAAGATATAATACTCATTGCGAAGTGTCATGTATACCTCGTATTCACTTCAAAAGAATGTAAATGCGACACTTCCATGCTAGGAAATAGCGTTTGCAGATGTCTACGTATCGCAGCAATAGAGATCCAATGCTTCCTAAAACGCGATATCGCATCTCTCTTCTATGTTTCACGATAAGGTATAATATTCATTGCAAAGTGTCATGTATACCTCGTATTCACTTCAAAAGAATGTAAATGCGACACTTCCATGGTAGGAAATAGCGTTTGCAGATGTCTACGTATCGCAGCAATAGACTTCCAATGCTTTCTAAAACGCGATATCGCATCACTCTTTTATGTTTCATGATAAGGTATAATATTCATTACGAGGTGTCATGTATACCTCGTATTCACTTCAAATGAATGTAAATGCAACACTTCCATGGTAAGAAGTAGCGTTTGCAGATGTCTACGTATCGTAGCAATAGAGTTCTAGTGCTTCTTAAAACGCGATATCGCATCTCACTGCTATGTTTCATGATAAGATATAATATTCATTGCGAAGTGTCATGTATACCTCGTATTCACTTCAAAAGAATGTAAATGCGACAGTTCCATGCTAGGAAGTAGCGTTTGCAGATGTCTACATATCGTAGCAATAGGGTTCTAATGCTTCTAAAAATGCGATATCGCATCACACTTCTATGTTTCATGATAAGATATAATATTCATTGCGAAGTGTCATGTATACCTCGATTTCACTTCACAAGAATGTAAATGCGACACTTCCTTGCTAGGAAATATTGTTTGCAGATGTCTACGTATCACAGCAATAGAGTACTAATGCTTCTTAAAACGAGATGTCGTATTTCATTTCTATGTTTCGTAATAAGATATAATATTCATAGTGTAATGTTATGTTTACCTCGAATTCACTTCAGTGGAATGTAAGTGCGAAATTTCCTTGCTAGGAAATAGAGTTTGCAGGTGTCTACGTATATAGGCAATAGAGTTCTAATGCTTCTCAAAACTCGATATAGCACCTCATTCCTATGTTTCATGATAAGATATAATATTCATTGCGAAGTGTCATGTATATCACGTATTCACATAAATAGAATGTAAATGCGACACTTCCATGCTAGGAAATAGCGTTTGCAGATGTCTACGTATCGCAGCAATAGAGTTCCAATGCTTCCTAAGACGCGATAACGCATCTCTCTTCTATGTTTCACGATAAGGTATAATATTCATTGCGAAGTGTCATGTATACCTCGTATTCACTTCAAATGAATGTAAATGCGACACTACCATGCTAGGAAATAGCGTTTGCAGATGTCTAAGTATCGCAGCAATAGAGATCCAATGCTTCCTAAAACGCGATATCGCATCACTCTTCTATGTTTCATGATAAGGTATAATATTCATTGCGAAGTGTCATGTATACCTCGTATTCACTTCAAATGAATGTAAATGCGACACTTCCATGCTAGGAAATAGCGTTTGCAGATGTCTGCGTATCGTAGCAATAGAGTTCTAATGCTTCTTAAAACGCGATATCGCATCTCACTGCTGTGTTTCATGATAAGATATAATATCCATTATGGAGTGATATGTATACCTCGTACCCGCTTCAAAAGAATGTAAGTGCGACCCTTCGATGCTAGGGAATAGCCTTTGCAAACGTCTACGTATCGTAGCAATAGAATTCTAATGCTTCTTAAAACGCGATATCGCATCTCACTGCTATGTTTCATGAGAAGATATAATATTCATTATGGAGTGTTATGTATACCTCGTACTCACTTCAAAAGAATGTAAATGCGACCCTCCCATCCTAGGAAATAGCGTTTTCAGATGCCTACGTATCGTAGCAATAGAGTTCTAATGCTTCTTAAAACGAGATGTCGCATCTCATTTCTATGTTTCATGATCAGATATAATATTCATTGCGAAGTGTCATGTATACCTCGTATTCACATCAAAAGAATGTAAATGCGACACTTCCATGCTAGGAAATAGCGTTTGCAGATGTCTACGTATCGCAGCAATAGTGTTCTAATGCTTCTTAAAACGCGATATCGCATCTCACTGCTATGTTTCATGAGAAGATATAATATTCATTATGGAGTGTTATGTATACCTCGTACTCACTTCAAAAGAATGTAAATGCGACCATTCCATCCTAGGAAATAGCGTATGCATATGTCTACGTATCGTAGCAATAGAGTTCTAGTGCTTCTTAGAACGCGATATCGCATCTCATTTCTATGTTTCATGATAAGATATAATATTCATTGCGAAGTGTCATGTATACCTCGTATTCACTTCAAAAGAACGTACATAAGACTCTTCCATGCTAGGAAATAGCGTTTGCAGATGTCTACGTATCGTAGCAATAGAGCTCTAACGCTTCTCAAAACGCGATATAGCACCTCATTCCTATGTTTCATGATAAGATATAATATTCATTGCGAAGTGTCATGTATACCTCGTATTCGCTTCAAAAGAATGTAAATGCGACACTTCCATACTAGGAAATAGCGTTTGCAGATGTCTACGTATCGTAGCAATAGAGTTCTAATGCTTCTCAAAACGCGATATAGCACCCCATTCCTATGTTTCATGATAAGATATAATACTCATTGCGAAGTGTCATGTATACCTCGTATTCACTTCAAAAGAATGTAAATGCGACACTTCCATGCTAGGAAATAGCGTTTGCAGATGTCTACGTATCGCAGCAATAGAGATCCAATGCTTCCTAAAACGCGATATCGCATCTCTCTTCTATGTTTCACGATAAGGTATAATATTCATTGCGAAGTGTCATGTATACCTCGTATTCACTTCAAAAGAATGTAAATGCGACACTTCCATGCTAGGAAATAGCGTTTGCAGATGTCTACGTATCGCAGCAATAGAGTTCCAATGCTTCCTAAAACGCGATATCGCATCACTCTTCTATGTTTCATGATAAGGTATAATATTCATTACGAGGTGTCATGTATACCTCGTATTCACTTCAAATGAATGTAAATGCAAAACTTCCATGGTAAGAAGTAGCGTTTGCAGATGTCTACGTATCGTAGCAATAGAGTTCTAATGCTTCTTAAAACGCGATATCGCATCTCACTGCTATGTTTCATGATATGATATAATATTCATTGCGAAGTGTCATGTAAACCTCGTATTCACTTCAAAAGAATGTAAATGCGACCCTTCGATGCTAGGGAATTGCCTTTGCAAACGTCTACGTATCGTAGCAATAGAATTCTAATGCTTCTTAAAACGCGATATCGCATCTCACTGCTATGTTTCATGAGAAGATATAATATTCATTATGGAGTGTTATGTATACCTCGTACTCACTTCAAAAGAATGTAAATGCGACCCTCCCATCCTAGGAAATAGCGTTTTCAGATGCCTACGTATCGTAGCAATAGAGTTCTAATGCTTCTTAAAACGAGATGTCGCATCTCATTTCTATGTTTCATGATCAGATATAATATTCATTGCGAAGTGTCATGTATACCTCGTATTCACATCAAAAGAATGTAAATGCGACACTTCCATGCTAGGAAATAGCGTTTGCAGATGTCTACGTATCGCAGCAATAGTGTTCTAATGCTTCTTAAAACGCGATATCGCATCTCACTGCTATGTTTCATGAGAAGATATAATATTCATTATGGAGTGTTATGTATACCTCGTACTCACTTCAAAAGAATGTAAATGCGACCATTCCATCCTAGGAAATAGCGTATGCATATGTCTACGTATCGTAGCAATAGAGTTCTAGTGCTTCTTAGAACGCGATATCGCATCTCACTTCTATGTTTCATGATAAGATATAATATTCATTGCGAAGTGTCATGTATACCTCGTATTCACTTCAAAAGAACGTACATAAGACTCTTCCATGCTAGGAAATAGCGTTTGCAGATGTCTACGTATCGTAGCAATAGTGCTCTAACGCTTCTCAAAACGCGATATAGCACCTCATTCCTATGTTTCATGATAAGATATAATACTCATTGCGAAGTGTCATGTATACCTCGTATTCACTTCAAAAGAATGTAAATGCGACACTTCCATGCTAGGAAATAGCGTTTGCAGATGTCTACGTATCGCAGCAATAGAGATCCAATGCTTCCTAAAACGCGATATCGCATCTCTCTTCTATGTTTCACGATAAGGTATAATATTCATTGCGAAGTGTCATGTATACCTCGTATTCACTTCAAAAGAATGTAAATGCGACACTTCCATGCTAGGAAATAGCGTTTGCAGATGTCTACGTATCGCAGCAATAGAGTTCCAATGCTTCCTAAAACGCGATATCGCATCACTCTTCTATGTTTCATGATAAGGTATAATATTCATTACGAGGTGTCATGTATACCTCGTATTCACTTCAAATGAATGTAAATGCAACACTTCCATGGTAAGAAGTAGCGTTTGCAGATGTCTACGTATCGTAGCAATAGAGTTCTAATGCTTCTTAAAACGCGATATCGCATCTCACTGCTATGTTTCATGATATGATATAATATTCATTGCGAAGTGTCATGTAAACCTCGTATTCACTTCAAAAGAATGTAAATGCGACCCTTCGATGCTAGGGAATAGCCTTTGCAAACGTCTACGTATCGTAGCAATAGAATTCTAATGCTTCTTAAAACGCGATATCGCATCTCACTGCTATGTTTCATGAGAAGATATAATATTCATTATGGAGTGTTATGTATACCTCGTACTCACTTCAAAAGAATGTAAATGCGACCCTCCCATCCTAGGAAATAGCGTTTTCAGATGCCTACGTATCGTAGCAATAGAGTTCTAATGCTTCTTAAAACGAGATGTCGCATCTCATTTCTATGTTTCATGATCAGATATAATATTCATTGCGAAGTGTCATGTATACCTCGTATTCACATCAAAAGAATGTAAATGCGACACTTCCATGCTAGGAAATAGCGTTTGCAGATGTCTACGTATCGCAGCAATAGTGTTCTAATGCTTCTTAAAACGCGATATCGCATCTCACTGCTATGTTTCATGAGAAGATATAATATTCATTATGGAGTGTTATGTAAACCTCGTACTCACTTCAAAAGAATGTAAATGCGACCATTCCATCCTAGGAAATAGCGTATGCATATGTCTACGTATCGTATCAATAGAGTTCTAGTGCTTCTTAGAACGCGATATCGCATCTCACTTCTATGTTTCATGATAAGATATAATATTCATTGCGAAGTGTCATGTATACCTCGTATTCACTTCAAAAGAACGTACATAAGGCTCTTCCATGCTAGGAAATAGCGTTTGCAGATGTCTACGTATCGTAGCAATAGAGCTCTAACTCTTCTCAAAACGCGATATAGCACCTCATTCCTATGTTTCATGATAAGATATAATATTCATTGCGAAGTGTCATGTATACCTCGTATTCGCTTCAAAAGAATGTAAATGCGACACTTCCATACTAGGAAATAGCGTTTGCAGATGTCTACGTATCGTAGCAATAGAGTTCTAATGCTTCTCAAAACGTGATATAGCACCCCATTCCTATGTTTCATGATAAGATATAATACTCATTGCGAAGTGTCATGTATACCTCGTATTCACTTCAAAAGAATGTAAATGCGACACTTCCATGCTAGGAAATAGCGTTTGCAGATGTCTACGTATCGCAGCAATAGAGATCCAATGCTTCCTAAAACGCGATATCGCATCTCTCTTCTATGTTTCACGATAAGGTATAATATTCATTGCGAAGTGTCATGTATACCTCGTATTCACTTCAAAAGAATGTAAATGCGACACTTCCATGCTAGGAAATAGCGTTTGCAGATGTCTACGTATCGCAGCAATAGAGTTCCAATGCTTCCTAAAACGCGATATCGCATCACTCTTCTATGTTTCATGATAAGGTATAATATTCATTACGAGGTGTCATGTATACCTCGTATTCACTTCAAATGAATGTAAATGCAACACTTCCATGGTAAGAAGTAGCGTTTGCAGATGTCTACGTATCGTAGCAATAGAGTTCTAATGCTTCTTAAAACGCCATATCGCATCTCACTGCTATGTTTCATGATATGATATAATATTCATTGCGAAGTGTCATGTAAACCTCGTATTCACTTCAAAAGAATGTAAATGCGACCCTTCGATGCTAGGGAATAGCCTTTGCAAACGTCTACGTATCGTAGCAATAGAATTCTAATGCTTCTTAAAACGCGATATCGCATCTCACTGCTATGTTTCATGAGAAGATATAATATTCATTATGGAGTGTTATGTATACCTCGTACTCACTTCAAAAGAATGTAAATGCGACCCTCCCATCCTAGGAAATAGCGTTTTCAGATGCCTACGTATCGTAGCAATAGAGTTCTAATGCTTCTTAAAACGAGATGTCGCATCTCATTTCTATGTTTCATGATCAGATATAATATTCATTGCGAAGTGTCATGTATACCTCGTATTCACATCAAAAGAATGTAAATGCGACACTTCCATGCTAGGAAATAGCGTTTGCAGATGTCTACGTATCGCAGCAATAGTGTTCTAATGCTTCTTAAAACGCGATATCGCATCTCACTGCTATGTTTCATGAGAAGATATAATATTCATTATGGAGTGTTATGTATACCTCGTACTCACTTCAAAAGAATGTAAATGCGACCATTCCATCCTAGGAAATAGCGTATGCATATGTCTACGTATCGTAGCAATAGAGTTCTAGTGCTTCTTAGAACGCGATATCGCATCTCACTTCTATGTTTCATGATAAGATATAATATTCATTGCGAAGTGTCATGTATACCTCGTATTCACTTCAAAAGAATGTAAATGCGACACTTCCATGCTAGGAAGTAGCGTTTGCAGATGTCTACGTATCGTAGCAATAGGGTTCTAACGCTTCTCAAAACGCGATATAGCACCTCATTCCTATGTTTCATGATAAGATATAATATTCATTGCGAAGTGTCATGTATACCTCGTATTCGCTTCAAAAGAATGTAAATGCGACACTTCCATACTAGGAAATAGCGTTTGCAGATGTCTACGTATCGTAGCAATAGAGTTCTAATGCTTCTCAAAACGCGATATAGCACCCCATTCCTATGTTTCATGATAAGATATAATACTCATTGCGAAGTGTCATGTATACCTCGTATTCACTTCAAAAGAATGTAAATGCGACACTTCCATGCTAGGAAATAGCGTTTGCAGATGTCTACGTATCGCAGCAATAGAGATCCAATGCTTCCTAAAACGCGATATCGCATCTCTCTTCTATGTTTCACGATAAGGTATAATATTCATTGCGAAGTGTCATGTATACCTCGTATTCACTTCAAAAGAATGTAAATGCGACACTTCCATGCTAGGAAATAGCGTTTGCAGATGTCTACGTATCGCAGCAATAGAGTTCCAATGCTTCCTAAAACGCGATATCGCATCACTCTTCTATGTTTCATGATAAGGTATAATATTCATTACGAGGTGTCATGTATACCTCGTATTCCCTTCAAATGAATGTAAATGCAACACTTCCATGGTAAGAAGTAACGTTTGCAGATGTCTACGTATCGTAGCAATAGAGTTCTAATGCTTCTTAAAACGCGATATCGCATCTCACTGCTATGTTTCATGATATGATATAATATTCATTGCGAAGTGTCATGTAAACCTCGTATTCACTTCAAAAGAATGTAAATGCGACACTTCCATGCTAGGAAGTAGCGTTTGCAGATGTCTACGTATCGTAGCAATAGGGTTCTAATGCTTCTTAAAATGCGATATCGCATCACACTTCTATGTTTCATGATAAGATATAATATTCATTGCGAATTGCCATGTATACCTCGATTTCACTTCACAAGAATGTAAATGCGACACTTCCTTGCTAGGAAATATTGTTTGCAGATGTCTACGTATCACAGCAATATAGTACTAATGCTTCTTAAAACGAGATGTCGTATTTCACTTCTATGTTTCGTAATAAGATATAATATTCATTGTGTAATGTTATGTTTGCCTCGAATTCACTTCAGTGGAATGTAAGTGCGAAATTTCCTTGCTAGGAAATGGGGTTTGCAGGTGTCTACGTATATAGGCAATAGAGTTCTAATGCTTCTCAAAACTCGATATAGCACCACATTCCTATGTTTCATGATAAGATATAATATTCATTGCGAAGTGTCATGTATATCACGTATTCACATAAATAGAATGTAAATGCGACACTTCCATGCTAGGAAATAGCGTTTGCAGATGTCTACGTATCGCAGCAATAGAGTTCCAATGCTTCCTAAGACGCGATATCGCATCTCTCTTCTATGTTTCACGATAAGGTATAATATTCATTGCGAAGTGTCATGTATACCTCGTACTCACTTCAAAAGAATGTAAATGCGACCCTTCCATCCTAGGAAATAGCGTATGCAGATGTCTACGTATCGTAGCAATAGAGTTCTAGTGCTTCTTAGAACGCGATATCGCATCTCACTTCTATGTTTCATGATAAGATATAATAGCCATTGCGAAGTGTCATGTATACCTCGTATTCACTTCAAAAGAATGTAAATGCGACACTTCCATGCTAGGAATTAGCGTTTGCAGATGTCTACGTATCGCAGCAATAGAGATCCAATGCTTCCTAAAACGCGATATCGCATCACTCTCCTATGTTTCATGATAAGGTATAATATTCATTGCGAAGTGTCATGTATACCTCGTATTCACTTCAAAAGAATGTAAATGCGACACTTCCATGCTAGGAAATAGCGTTTGCAGATGTCTACGTATCGTAGCAATAGAGTTCTAATGCTTCTCAAAACGCGATATAGCACCTCATTCCTATGTTTCACGATAAGATATAATATTCATTGCGAAGTGTCATGTATACCGCGAATTCACTTCAAAAGAATGTAAATGCGACACTTCCATGCTAGGAAATAGCGTTTGCAGATGTCTACGTATCGCAGCAATAGAGATCCAATGCTTCCTAAAACGCGATATCGCATCACTCTTCTATGTTTCATGATAAGGTATAATATTCATTTCGAAGTGTCATGTATACCTCGTATTCACTTCAAATGAATGTAAATGCGACACTTCCATGCTAGGAAATAGCGTTTGCAGATGTCTGCGTATCGTAGCAATAGAGTTCTAATGCTTCTTAAAACGAGATGTCGCATCTCATTTCTATGTTTCATGATCAGATATAATACTCATTGCGAAGTGTCATGTATACCTCGTATTCACTTCAAAAGGATGTAAATGCGACACTTCCTTGCTAGGAAATAGCGTTTCCAGATGACTACGTGTCGAAACAATAGAGTTCTAATGATTCTTAAAATGCCATATCGCATCTCACTTCTATGTTTCATGATAAGATATAATATTCATTGCGAAGTGTCATGTATATCTCGTATTCACTTCAAACGAATGTAAATGCGACACTTCCATGCTAGGAAATAGCGTTTGCAGATGTCTAGGTATCGTCGCAATAGAGTTCTAATGCTTGTTAAAACGCGATATCGCATCTCACTGCTATGTTTCATGAGAACATATAATATTCATTGCGAAGTGTCATGTATATCTCGTATTCACATCAAAAGAATGTAAATGCGACACTTCCATGCTAGGAAATAGCGTTTGCAGATGTGTACGCATCGCAGCAATAGAGTTCCAATGCTTCCTAAAACGCGATATCGCATCTCACTGCTATGTTTCATGAGAAGATATAATATTCAATATGGAGTGTTATGTATACCTCGTACTCACTTCAAAAGAATGTAAATGCGACCCTTCCATCCTAGGAAATAGCGTTTGCAGATGTATACGTATCGTAGCAATAGAGTTCTAGTGCTTCTTAGAACGCGATATCGCATCTCACTTCTATGTTTCATGATAAGATATAATATGCATTGCGAAGTGTCATGTATACCTCGTATTCACTTCAAAAGAACGCAAATAAGACACTTCCATGCTAGGAAATAGCGTTTGCAGATGTCTACGTATCGTAGCAATAGAGCTCTAATGCTTCTCAAAACGCGATGTAACACCTCATTCCTACGTTTCATGATAAGATATAATATTCATTGCGAAGTGTCATGTATACCTCGTATTCAATTCAAAAGATTGTAAATGCGACACTTCCATGCTAGGAAGTAGGGTTTGCAGATGTCTACGTATCGTAGCAATAGAGTTCTAATGCTTCTCAAAACGCGATATAGCACCTCATTCCTATGTTTCATGATGAGATATAATATTCATTGCGAAGTGTCACGTATACCTCGTATTCACTTCAAAAGAATGTAAATGCGACACTTCCATGCTAGGAAATAGCGTTTGCAGATGTCTACGTATCGCAGCAATAGAGATCCAATGCTTCCTAAAACACGATATCGCATCACTCTTCTATGCTTCATGATAAGGTATAATATTCATTACGAAGTGTCATGTATACCACGTATTCACTTCAAATGAATGTAAATGCGACACTTCCATGCTAGGAAAATTGCGTTTGCAGATGTATACGTATCGTAGCAATAGAGTTCTAATGCTTCCTAAAACGCGATATCGCATCTCACTGCTATGTTTCATGATAAGGTATAATATTCATTGCGAAGCGTCATGTATACCTCGTATTCACTTCAAATGAATGTAAATGCGACACTTCCATGCTAGGAAATAGCGTTTGCAGATGTCTGCGTATCGTAGCAATAGAGTACTAATGCTTCTTAAAACGCGATATCGCATCTCACTGCTATGTTTCATGATAAGATATAATATTCATTGCGAAGTGTCATGTATACCTCGTATTCACTTCAAAAGAATGTAAATGCGACACTTCCATGCTAGGAAATAGCGTTTGCAGATGTCTACGTATCGTAGCAATAGAGTTCTAATGCTTCTCATGACGCGATATAGCACCTCATTCCTATGTTTCATGATATGATATAATATTCATTGCGAAGTGTCATGTATACCTCGTATTCACTTCAAAAGAATGTAAATGCGACACTTCCATGCTAGGAAATAGCGTTTGCAGATGTCTACGTATCGTAGCAATAGAGTTCTAATGCTTCTCAAGACGCGATATAGCACCTCATTCCTATGTTTCATGAGAAGATATAATATTCATTGCGAAGTGTCATGTATATCTCGTATTCACATCAAAAACATGTAAATGCGACACTTCCATGCTAGGAAATAGCGTTTGCAGATGTCTACGTATCGCAGCAATAGGGTTCCAATGCTTCCTAAAACGCGATATCGCATCTCTCTTCTATGTTTCATGATAAGGTATAATATTCATTGCGAAGCGTCATGTATACCTCGTATTCACTTCAAATGAATGTAAATGCGACACTTCCATGCTAGGAAATAGCGTTTGCAGATGTCTACGTATCGTAGCAATAGATTTCTAATGCTTCTTAAAACGCGATATCGCATCTCACTGCTATGTTTCATTAGAAGATATAATATTCATTGCGAAGTGTCATGTATATATCGTATTCACATCAAAAGAATGTAAATGCGACACTTCCATGCTAGGAAATAGCGTTTGCAGATGTCTACGTATCGCAGCAATAGAGTTCCAATGCTCCCTAAAACGCGATATCGCATCACTCTTCTATGTTTCATGATAAGATATAATATTCATTGCGAAGTGTCATGTATACCTCGTATTCACTTCAAAAGAATGTAAATGCGACACTTCCATGCTAGGAAATAGCGTTTGCAGATGTCTACGTATCGCAGCAATAGAGTTCCAATGCTTCCTAAAACGCGATATCGCATATCTCTTCTATGTTTCACGATAAGGTATAATATTCATTGCGAAGTGTCATGTATACCTCGTATTCACTTCAAAAGAATGTAAATGCGACACTTCCATGCTAGGAAATAGCGTTTGCAGATGTCTACGTATCGCAGCAATAGAGTTCCAATGGTTCCTAAAACGCGATATCGCATATCTCTTCTATGTTTCACGATAAGGTATAATATTCATTGCGAAGTGTCATGTATACCTCGTATTCACTTCAAAAGAATGTAAATGCGACACTTCCATGCTAGGAAATAGCGTCTGCAGATGTCTACGTATCGCAGCAATAGAGATCCAATGCTTCCTAAAACGCGATATCGCATTACTGTTCTATGTTTCATGATAAGGTATAATATTCATTTCGAAGTGTCATGTATACCTCGTATTCACTTCAAATGAATGTAAATGCGACACTTCCATGCTAGGAAATAGCGTTTGCAGATGTCTGCGTATCGTAGCAATAGAGTTCTAATGCTTCTTAAAACGAGATGTCGCAACTCATTCCTATGTTTCATGATAAGATATAATATTCATTGCGAAGTGTCATGTATACCTCGTATTCACTTCAAAAGAATGTAAATGCGACACTTCCATGCTAGGAAATAGCGTTTGCAGATGTCTACGTATCGTAGCAATAGAGTTCTAATGCTTCTCAAAAACCGATATAGCACCTCATTCCTATGTTTCATAATAAGATATAATATTCATTGCGAAGTGTCATGTATACCTCGTATTCACTTCAAAAGAATGTAAATGCGACACTTCCATGCTAGGAAATAGCGTTTGCAGATGTCTACGTATCGCAGCAATAGAGATCCAATGCTTCCTAAAACACGATATCGCATCACTCTTCTATGTTTCATGATAAGGTATAATATTCATTGCGAAGTGTCATGTATACCACGTATTCACTTCAAATGAATGTAAATGCGACACTTCCATGCTAGGAAAATTGCGTTTGCAGATGTATACGTATCGTAGCAATAGAGTTCTAATGCTTCCTAAAACGCGATATCGCATCTCACTGCTATGTTTCATGATAAGGTATAATATTCATTGCGAAGCGTCATGTATACCTCGTATTCACTTCAAATGAATGTAAATGCGACACTTCCATGCTAGGAAATAGCGTTTGCAGATGTCTGCGTATCGTAGCAATAGAGTACTAATGCTTCTTAAAACGCGATATCGCATCTCACTGCTATGTTTCATGATAAGATATAATATTCATTGCGAAGTGTCATGTATACCTCGTATTCACTTCAAAAGAATGTAAATGCGACACTTCCATGCTAGGAAATAGCGTTTGCAGATGTCTACGTATCGCAGCAATAGAGTTCCAATGCTTCCTAAAACGCGATATCGCATCTCTCTTCTATGTTTCATGATAAGGTATAATATTCATTGCGAAGCGTCATGTATACCTCGTATTCACTTCAAATGAATGTAAATGCGACACTTCCATGCTAGGAAATAGCGTTTGCAGATGTCTACGTATCGCAGCAATAGAGTTCCAATGCTTCCTAAAACGCGATATCGCATCTCTCTTCTATGTTTCATGATAAGGTATAATATTCATTGCGAAGCGTCATGTATACCTCGTATTCACTTCAAATGAATGTAAATGCGACACTTCCATGCTAGGAAATAGCGTTTGCAGATGTCTACGTATCGTAGCAATAGATTTCTAATGCTTCTTAAAACGCGATATCGCATCTCACTGCTATGTTTCATTAGAAGATATAATATTCATTGCGAAGTGTCATGTATATCTCGTATTCACATCAAAAGAATGTAAATGCAACACTTCCATGCTAGGAAATAGCGTTTGCAGATGTCTACGTATCGCAGCAATAGAGTTCCAATGCTTCCTAAAACGCGATATCGCATCACTCTTCTATGTTTCATGATATGGTATAATATTCATTACGAAGTGTCATGTATACCTCGTATTCACTTCAAATGAATGTAAATGCGACACTTCCATGCTAGGAAATAGCGTTTGCAGATGTCTACGTATCGTAGCAATAGAGTACTAATGCTTCTTAAAACGCGATATCGCATCTCACTGCTATGTTTCATGATAAGATATAATATTCATTGCGAAGTGTCATGTATACCTCGTATTCACTTCAAATGAATGTAAATGCGACACTTCCATGCTAGGAAATAGCGTTTGCAGATGTCTACGTATCGTAGCAATAGAGCTCCAATGCTTCTCAAAACGCGATATAGCACCTCATTCCTATGTCTCATGATAAGATATAATATTCATGCGAAGTGTCATATATACCTCGTATTCACATCAAAAGAACGTAAATAAGACACTTCCATGCTAGGAAATAGCGTTTGCAGATGTCTACGTATCGCAGCAATAGAGATCCAATGCTTCCTAAAACGCGATATCGCATTACTGTTATATGTTTCATGATAAGGTATAATATTCATTTCGAAGTGTCATGTATACCTCGTATTCACTTCAAATGAATGTAAATGCGACACTTCCATGCTAGGAAATAGCGTTTGCAGATGTCTGCGTATCGTAGCAATAGAGTTCTAATGCTTCTTAAAACGAGATGTCGCAACTCATTCCTATGTTTCATGATAAGATATAATATTCATTGCGAAGAGTCATGTATACCTCGTATTCACTTCAAAAGAATGTAAATGCGACACTTCCATGCTAGGAAATAGCGTTTGCAGATGTCTACGTATCGTAGCAATAGAGTTCTAATGCTTCTCAAACGCGATATAGCACCTCATTCCTATGTTTCATGATAAGATATAATATTCATTGCGAAGTGTCATGTATACCTCGTATTCACTTCAAAAGAATGTAAATGCGACACTTCCATGCTAGGAAATAGCGTTTGCAGATGTCTACGTATCGCAGCAATAGAGATCCAATGCTTCCTAAAACGCGATATCGCATCACTCTTCTATGTTTCATGATAAGGTATAATATTCACTGCGAAGCGTCATGTATACCTCGTATTCACTTCAAATGAATGTAAATGCGACACTTCCATGCTAGGAAAATTGCGTTTGCAGATGCCTACGTATCGTAGCAATAGAGTTCTAATGCTTCCTAAGACGCGATATCGCATCTCACTGCTATGTTTCATGATAAGGTATAATATTCATTGCGAAGCGTCATGTATACCTCGTATTCACTTCAAATGAATGTAAATGCGACACTTCCATGCTAGGAAATAGCGTTTGCAGATGTCTACGTATCGCAGCAATAGAGTTCTAATGCTTCTTAAAACGCGATATCGCATCTCACTGCTATGTTTCATGAGAAGATATAATATTCATTATGGAGTGTTATGTATACCTCGTACTCACTTCAAAAGAATGTAAATGCGACCCATCCATCCTAGGAAATAGCGTTTGCAGATGTCTACGTATCGTAGCAATAGAGTTCTAATGCTTCTCAAAACGCGATATCGCATCTCACTGCTATGTTTCATGATAAGGTATAATATTCATTGCGAAGCGTCATGTATACCTCGTATTCACTTCAAATGAATGTAAATGCGACACTTCCATGCTAGGAAATAGCGTTTGCAGATGTCTGCGTATCGTAGCAATAGAGTACTAATGCTTCTTAAAACGCGATATCGCATCTCACTGCTATGTTTCATGATAAGATATAATATTCATTGCGAAGTGTCATGTATACCTCGTATTCACTTCAAAAGAATGTAAATGCGACACTTCCATGCTAGGAAATAGCGTTTGCAGATGTCTACGTATCGCAGCAATAGAGTTCCAATGCTTCCTAAAACGCGATATCGCATATCTCTTCTATGTTTCACGATAAGGTATAATATTCATTGCGAAGTGTCATGTATACCTCGTATTCACTTCAAAAGAATGTAAATGCGACACTTCCATGCTAGGAAATAGCGTTTGCAGATGTCTACGTATCGCAGCAATAGAGATCCAATGCTTCCTAAAACGCGATATCGCATTACTGTTCTATGTTTCATGATAAGGTATAATATTCATTTCGAAGTGTCATGTATACCTCGTATTCACTTCAAATGAATGTAAATGCGACACTTCCATGCTAGGAAATAGCGTTTGCAGATGTCTACGTATCGCAGCAATAGAGTTCCAATGCTTCCTAAAACGCGATATCGCATCTCTCTTCTATGTTTCATGATAAGGTATAATATTCATTGCGAAGCGTCATGTATACCTCGTATTCACTTCAAATGAATGTAAATGCGACACTTCCATGCTAGGAAATAGCGTTTGCAGATGTCTACGTATCGCAGCAATAGAGTTCCAATGCTTCCTAAAACGCGATATCGCATTACTGTTCTATGTTTCATGATAAGGTATAATATTCATTTCGAAGTGTCATGTATACCTCGTATTCACTTCAAATGAATGTAAATGCGACACTTCCATGCTAGGAAATAGCGTTTGCAGATGTCTACGTATCGCAGCAATAGAGTTCCAATGCTTCCTAAAACGCGATATCGCATCTCTCTTCTATGTTTCATGATAAGGTATAATATTCATTGCGAAGCGTCATGTATACCTCGTATTCACTTCAAATGAATGTAAATGCGACACTTCCATGCTAGGAAATAGCGTTTGCAGATGTCTACGTATCGCAGCAATAGAGTTCCAATGCTTCCTAAAACGCGATATCGCATCTCTCTTCTATGTTTCATGATAAGGTATAATATTCATTGCGAAGCGTCATGTATACCTCGTATTCACTTCAAATGAATGTAAATGCGACACTTCCATGCTAGGAAATAGCGTTTGCAGATGTCTACGTATCGTAGCAATAGATTTCTAATGCTTCTTAAAACGCGATATCGCATCTCACTGCTATGTTTCATTAGAAGATATAATATTCATTGCGAAGTGTCATGTATATCTCGTATTCACATCAAAAGAATGTAATGCAACACTTCCATGCTAGGAAATAGCGTTTGCAGATGTCTACGTATCGCAGCAATAGAGTTCCAATGCTTCCTAAAACGCGATATCGCATATCTCTTCTATGTTTCACGATAAGGTATAATATTCATTGCGAAGTGTCATGTATACCTCGTATTCACTTCAAAAGAATGTAAATGCGACACTTCCATGCTAGGAAATAGCGTTTGCAGATGTCTACGTATCGCAGCAATAGAGATCCAATGCTTCCTAAAACGCGATATCGCATTACTGTTCTATGTTTCATGATAAGGTATAATATTCATTTCGAAGTGTCATGTATACCTCGTATTCACTTCAAATGAATGTAAATGCGACACTTCCATGCTAGGAAATAGCGTTTGCAGATGTCTACGTATCGCAGCAATAGAGTTCCAATGCTTCCTAAAACGCGATATCGCATCTCTCTTCTATGTTTCATGATAAGGTATAATATTCATTGCGAAGCGTCATGTATACCTCGTATTCACTTCAAATGAATGTAAATGCGACACTTCCATGCTAGGAAATAGCGTTTGCAGATGTCTACGTATCGCAGCAATAGAGTTCCAATGCTTCCTAAAACGCGATATCGCATTACTGTTCTATGTTTCATGATAAGGTATAATATTCATTTCGAAGTGTCATGTATACCTCGTATTCACTTCAAATGAATGTAAATGCGACACTTCCATGCTAGGAAATAGCGTTTGCAGATGTCTACGTATCGCAGCAATAGAGTTCCAATGCTTCCTAAAACGCGATATCGCATCTCTCTTCTATGTTCATGATAAGGTATAATATTCATTGCGAAGCGTCATGTATACCTCGTATTCACTTCAAATGAATGTAAATGCGACACTTCCATGCTAGGAAATAGCGTTTGCAGATGTCTACGTATCGCAGCAATAGAGTTCCAATGCTTCCTAAAACGCGATATCGCATCTCTCTTCTATGTTTCATGATAAGGTATAATATTCATTGCGAAGCGTCATGTATACCTCGTATTCACTTCAAATGAATGTAAATTGCGACACTTCCATGCTAGGAAATAGCGTTTGCAGATGTCTACGTATCGTAGCAATAGATTTCTAATGCTTCTTAAAACGCGATATCGCATCTCACTGCTATGTTTCATTAGAAGATATAATATTCATTGCGAAGTGTCATGTATATCTCGTATTCACATCAAAAGAATGTAAATGCAACACTTCCATGCTAGGAAATAGCGTTTGCAGATGTCTACGTATCGCAGCAATAGAGTTCCAATGCTTCCTAAAACGCGATATCGCATCACTCTTCTATGTTTCATGATATGGTATAATATTCATTACGAAGTGTCATGTATACCTCGTATTCACTTCAAATGAATGTAAATGCGACACTTCCATGCTAGGAAATAGCGTTTGCAGATGTCTACGTATCGTAGCAATAGAGTACTGATGCTTCTTAAAACGCGATATCGCATCTCACTGCTATGTTTCATGATAAGATATAATATTCATTGCGAAGTGTCATGTATACCTCGTATTCACTTCAAATGAATGTAAATGCGACACTTCCATGCTAGGGAATAGCGTTTGCAGATGTCTACGTATCGTAGCAATAGAGCTCCAATGCTTCTCAAAACGCGATATAGCACCTCATTCCTATGTCTCATGATAAGATATAATATTCATGGCGAAGTGTCATGTATACCTCGTATTCACTTCAAAAGAACGTAAATAAGACACTTCCATGCTAGGAAATAGCGTTTGCAGATGTCTACGTATCGCAGCAATAGCGATCCAATGCTTCCTAAAACGCGATATCGCATTACTGTTCTATGTTTCATGATAAGGTATAATATTCATTTCGAAGTGTCATGTATACCTCGTATTCACTTCAAATGAATGTAAATGCGACACTTCCATGCTAGGAAATAGCGTTTGCAGATGTCTGCGTATCGTAGCAATAGAGTTCTAATGCTTCTTAAAACGAGATGTCGCAGCTCATTCCTATGTTTCATGATAAGATATAATATTCATTGCGAAGAGTCATGTATACCTCGTATTCACTTCAAAAGAATGTAAATGCGACACTTCTATGCTAGGAAATAGCGTTTGCAGATGTCTACGTATCGTAGCAATAGAGTTCTAATGCTTCCTAAGACGCGATATCGCATCTCACTGCTATGTTTCATGATAAGGTATAATATTCATTGCGAAGCGTCATGTATACCTCGTATTCACTTCAAATGAATGTAAATGCGACACTTCCATGCTAGGAAATAGCGTTTGCAGATGTCTACGTATCGCAGCAATAGAGTTCTAATGCTTCTTAAAACGCGATATCGCATCTCACTGATATGCTTCATGAGAAGATATAATATTCATTATGGAGTGTTATGTATACCTCGTACTCACTTCAAAAGAATGTAAATGCGACCCATCCATCCTAGGAATAGCGTTTGCAGATGTCTACGTATCGTAGCAATAGAGTTCTAATGCTTCCTAAAACGCGATATCGCATCTCACTGCTATGTTTCATGATAAGGTATAATATTCATTGCGAAGCGTCATGTATACCTCGTATTCACTTCAAATGAATGTAAATGCGACACTTCCATGCTAGGAAATAGCGTTTGCAGATGTCTGCGTATCGTAGCAATAGAGCTCCAATGCTTCTCAAAACGCGATATAGCACCTCATTCCTATGTCTCATGATAAGATATAATATTCATGGCGAAGTGTCATGTATACCTCGTATTCACTTCAAAAGAACGTAAATAAGACACTTCCATGCTAGGAAATAGCATTTGCAGATGTCTACGTATCGCAGCAATAGAGATCCAATGCTTCCTAAAACGCGATATCGCATTACTGTTCTATGTTTCATGATAAGGTATAATATTCATTTCGAAGTGTCATGTGTACCTCGTATTCACTTCAAATGAATGTAAATGCGACACTTCCATGCTAGGAAATAGCGTTTGCAGATGTCTGCGTATCGTAGCAATAGAGTTCTAATGCTTCTTAAAACGAGATGTCGCAACTCATTCCTATGTTTCATGATAAGATATAATATTCATTGCGAAGAGTCATGTGTACCTCGTATTCACTTCAAAAGAATGTAAATGCGACACTTCCATGCTAGGAAATAGCGTTTGCAGATGTCTACGTATCGTAGCAATAGAGTTCTAATGCTTCTCAAACGCGATATAGCACCTCATTCCTATGTTTCATGATAAGATATAATATTCATTGCGAAGTGTCATGTATACCTCGTATTCACTTCAAATGAATGTAAATGCGACACTTCCATGCTAGGGAATAGCGTTTGCAGATGTCTACGTATCGTAGCAATAGAGCTCCAATGCTTCTCAAAACGCGATATAGCACCTCATTCCTATGTCTCATGATATGATATAATATTCATGGCGAAGTGTCATGTATACCTCGTATTCACTTCAAAAGAACGTAAATAAGACACTTCCATGCTAGGAAATAGCGTTTGCAGATGTCTACGTATCGCAGCAATAGCGATCCAATGCTTCCTAAAACGCGATATCGCATTACTTTTCTATGTTTCATGATAAGGTATAATATTCATTTCGAAGTGTCATGTATACCTCGTATTCACTTCAAATGAATGTAAATGCGACACTTCCATGCTAGGAAATAGCGTTTGCAGATGTCTGCGTATCGTAGCAATAGAGTTCTAATGCTTCTTAAAACGAGATGTCGCAACTCACTCCTATGTTTCATGATAAGATATAATATTCATTGCGAAGAGTCATGTATACCTCGTATTCACTTCAAAAGAATGTAAATGCGACACTTCTATGCTAGGAAATAGCGTTTGCAGATGTCTACGTATCGTAGCAATAGAGTTCTAATGCTTCCTAAGACGCGATATCGCATCTCACTGCTATGTTTCATGATAAGGTATAATATTCATTGCGAAGCGTCATGTATACCTCGTATTCACTTCAAATGAATGTAAATGCGACACTTCCATGCTAGGAAATAGCGTTTGCAGATGTCTACGTATCGCAGCAATAGAGTTCTAATGCTTCTTAAAACGCGATATCGCATCTCACTGATATGTTTCATGAGAAGATATAATATTCATTATGGAGTGTTATGTATACCTCGAACTCACTTCAAAAGAATGTAAATGCGACCCATCCATCCTAGGAAATAGCGTTTGCAGATGTCTACGTATCGTAGCAATAGAGTTCTAATGCTTCCTAAAACGCGATATCGCATCTCACTGCTATGTTTCATGATAAGGTATAATATTCATTGCGAAGCGTCATGTATACCTCGTATTCACTTCAAATGAATGTAAATGCGACACTTCCATGCTAGGAAATAGCGTTTGCAGATGTCTGCGTACCGTAGCAATAGAGCTCCAATGCTTCTCAAAACGCGATATAGCACCTCATTCCTATGTCTCATGATAAGATATAATATTCATGGCGAAGTGTCATGTATACCTCGTATTCACTTCAAAAGAACGTAAATAAGACACTTCCATGCTAGGAAATAGCATTTGCAGATGTCTACGTATCGCAGCAATAGAGATCCAATGCTTCCTAAAACGCGATATCGCATTACTGTTATATGTTTCATGATAAGGTATAATATTCATTTCGAAGTGTCATGTATACCTCGTATTCACTTCAAATGAATGTAAATGCGACACTTCCATGCTAGGAAATAGCGTTTGCAGATGTCTGCGTATCGTAGCAATAGAGTTCTAATGCTTCTTAAAACGAGATGTCGCAACTCATTCCTATGTTTCATGATAAGATATAATATTCATTGCGAAGAGTCATGTGTACCTCGTATTCACTTCAAAAGAATGTAAATGCGACACTTCCATGCTAGGAAATAGCGTTTGCAGATGTCTACGTATCGTAGCAATAGAGTTCTAATGCTTCTCAAAACGCGATATAGCACCTCATTCCTATGTTTCATGATAAGATATAATATTCATTGCGAAGTGTCATGTATACCTCGTATTCACTTCAAAAGAATGTAAATGCGACACTTCCATGCTAGGAAATAGCGTTTGCAGATGTCTACGTATCGCAGCAATAGAGATCCAATGCTTCCTAAAACGCGATATCGCATCACTCTTCTATGTTTCATGATAAGGTATAATATTCACTGCGAAGCGTCATGTATACCTCGTATTCACTTCAAATGAATGTAAATGCGACACTTCCATGCTAGGAAAATTGCGTTTGCAGATGCCTACGTATCGTAGCAATAGAGTTCTAATGCTTCCTAAGACGCGATATCGCATCTCACTGCTATGTTTCATGATAAGGTATAGTATTCATTGCGAAGCGTCATGTATACCTCGTATTCACTTCAAATGAATGTAAATGCGACACTTCCATGCTAGGAAATAGCGTTTGCAGATGTCTACGTATCGCAGCAATAGAGTTCTAATGCTTCTTAAAACGCGATATCGCATCTCACTGCTATGTTTCATGAGAAGATATAATATTCATTATGGAGTGTTATGTATACCTCGTACTCACTTCAAAAGAATGTAAATGCGACCCATCCATCCTAGGAAATAGCGTTTGCACATGTCTACGTATCGTAGCAATAGAGTTCTAGTGCTTCTTAGAACGCGATATCGCATCTCACTTCTATGTTTCATGATAAGATATAATCTTCATTGCGAAGTGTCATGTATATCTCGTATTCACATCATAAGAATGTAAATGCGACACTTCCATGCTAGGAAATAGCGTTTGCAGATGTCTACGTATCGCAGCAATAGAGTTCCAATGCTTCCTAAAACGCGATATCGCATCACTCTTCCATGTTTCATGAGAAGGTATAATATTCATTGCGAAGCGTCATGTATACCTCGTATTCACTTCACAAGAATGTAAATGCGACACTTCCTTGCTAGGAAATATTGTTTGCAGATGTCTACGTATCATAGCAATAGAGTACTAATGCTTCTTAAAACGAGATGTCGTATTTCATTTCTATGTTTCGTAATAAGATATAATATTCATTGTGTAATGTTATGTATACCTCGTATTCACTTCAGAGGAATGTAAGTGCGAAATTTCCTTGCTAGAAAATAGAGTTTGCAGATGTCTACGTATATAGGCAGTAGAGTGCTAATGCTTCTCAAAACTCGATATAGCACCTCATTCCTATGTTTCATGATAAGATATAATATTCATTGCGAAGTGTCATGCATATCTCGTATTCACATCAAAAGAATGTAAATGCGACACTTCCATGCTAGGGAATAGCAGTTGCAGATGTCTACGTATCGCAGCAATAGAGTTCCAATGCTTCCTAAAACGCGATATCGCATCTCTCTTCTATGTTTCATGATGAGGTATAATATTCACTGCGAAGCGTCATGTATACCTCGTATTCACTTCAAATGAATGTAAATGCGACACTTCCATGCTAGGAAATAGCGTTTGCAGATGTCTACGTATCGTAGCAATAGAGCTCTAATGCTTCTCAAAACGCGATATAGCACCTCATTCCTATGTTTCATGATAAGATATAATATTCATGGCGAAGTGTCATGTATACCTCGTATTCACTTCAAAAGAACGTAACTAAGACACTTCCATGCTAGGAAATAGCGTGTGCAGATGTCTACATATCGTAGCAATAGAGTTCTAATGCTTCTTAGAACGCGATATCGCATCTCACTTCTATGTTTCATGATAAGATATAATATTCATTGCGAAGTGTCATGTATACCTCATATTCACTTCAAAAGTATGTAAATGCGACACTTCCATGCTAGGAAATAGCGTTTTGCAGATGTCTACATATCGTAGCAATAGAGTTCCAATGCTTCCTAAAACGCGATATCGCATCACTCTTCTATGTTTCATGATATGGTATAATATTCATTACGAAGTGTCATGTATACCTCGTATTCACTTCAAATGAATGTAAATGCGACACTTCCATGCTAGGAAATAGCGTTTGCAGATGTCTACGTATCGTAGCAATAGAGCTCCAATGCTTCTCAAAACGCGATATAGCACCTCATTCCTATGTTTCATGATAAGATATAATATTCATGGCGAAGTGTCATGTATACCTCGTATTCACTTCAAAAGAACGTAAATAAGACACTTCCATGCTAGGAAATAGCGTTTGCAGATGTCTACGTATCGCAGCAATAGAGATCCAATGCTTCCTAAAACGCGATATCGCATTACTGTTCTATGTTTCATGATAAGGTATAATATTCATTTCGATGTGTCATGTATACCTCGTATTCACTTCAAATGAATGTAAATGCGACACTTCCATGCTAGGAAATAGCGTGTGCAGATGTCTACGTATCGTAGCAATAGAGTTCTAATGCTTCTTAGAACGCGATATCGCATCTCACTTCTATGTTTCATGATAAGATATAATATTCATTGCGAAGTGTCATGTATACCTCATATTCACTTCAAAAGAATGTAAATGCGACACTTCCATGCTAGGAAATAGCGTTTTGCAGATGTCTACGTATCGTAGCAATAGAGTTCCAATGCTTCTTAAAACGCGATATCGCATCTCACATCTATGTTTCATGATAAGATATAATATTCATTGCGAAGTGTCATGTATACCTCGTATTCACTTCAAAAGAACGTAAATAAGACACTTCCATGCTAGGAAATAGCGTTTGCAGATGTCTACGTATCACAGCAATAGAGCACTAATGCTTCTTAAAATGAGATGTCGTATTTCATTTCTATGTTCCGTAATAAGATATAATATTCATTGTGTAATGTTATGTATACCTTGTATTCACTTCAGTGGAATGTAAGTGCGAAATTTCCTTGCTAGGAAATAGCGTTTGCAGATGTCTACGTATCGTAGCAATAGAGTTCTAATGCTTCTTAAAACGCGATATCGCATCTCACTGCTATGTTTCATGAGAAGATATAATATTCATTGCGAAGTGTCATGTATATCTCGTATTCACATCAAAAACATGTAAATGAGACACTTCCATGCTAGGAAATAGCGTTTGCAGATGTCTACGTATCGCAGCAATAGAGTTCCAATGCTTCCTAAAACGCGATATCGCATCTCTCTTCTATGTTTCATGATAAGGTATAATATTCATTGCGAAGCGCCATGTATACCTCGTATTCACTTCAAATGAATGTAAATGCGACACTTCCATGCTAGGAAATAGCGTTTGCAGATGTCTACGTATCGCAGCAATAGAGATCCAATGCTTCCTAAAACGCGATATCGCATCACTCTTCTATGTTTCATGATAAGGTATAATATTCATTACGAAGTGTCATGTATACCTCGTATTCACTTCAAATGAATGTAAATGCGACACTTCCATGCTAGGAAATAGCGTTTGCAGATGTCTACGTATCGCAGCAATAGAGATCCAATGCTTCCTAAAACGCGATATCGCATCACTCTTCTATGTTTCATGACAAGGTATAATATTCATAGCGAAGTGTCATGTATACCTCGTATTCACTTCAAATGAATGTAAATGCGACACTTCCATGCTAGGAAATAGCGTTTGCAGATGTCTACGTATCGTAGCAATAGAGTTCTAATGCTTCTTAAAACGCGATATCGCATCTCACTGCTATGTTTCATGATAGGATATAATATTCATTATGGAGTGATATGTATACCTCGTACTCACTTCAAAAGAAAGTAAATGCGACCCCTCCATGCTAGGGAATAGCCTTTGCAGATGTCTACGTATCGTAGCAATAGAGTTCCAATGCTTCCTAAAACGCGATATCGCATATCTCTTCTATGTTTCACGATAAGGTATAATATTCATTGCGAAGTGTCATGTATACCTCGTATTCACTTCAAAAGAATGTAAATGCGACACTTCCATGCTAGGAAATAGCGTTTGCAGATGTCTACGTATCGCAGCAATAGAGATCCAATGCTTCCTAAAACGCGATATCGCATCACTCTTCTATGTTTCATGATATGGTATAATAATCATTTCGAAGTGTCATGCATACCTCGTATTCACTTCAAATGAATGTAAATGCTACACTTCCATGCTAGGAAATAGCGTTTGCAGATGTCTGCGTATCGCAGCAATAGAGTTCTAATGCTTCTCAAGACGCGATATAGCACCTCATTCCTATGTTTCATGATATGATATAATATTCATTGCGAAGTGTCATGTATACCTCGTATTCACTTCAAAAGAATGTAAATGCGTCACTTCCATGCTAGGAAATAGCGTTTGCAGATGTCTACGTATCGCAGCAATAGAGATCCAATGCTTCCTAAAACGCGAGATCGCATCACTCTTCTATGTTTCATGATAAGATATAATATTCATTGCGAACTGTCATGTATACCTCGTATTCACTTCAGAAGAACGTAAGTAAGACACTTCCATGCTAGGAAATAGCGTTTGCAGATGTCTACGTATCACAGCAATAGAGTACTAATGCTTCTTAAAACGAGATGTCGTATTTCATTTCTATGTTCCGTAATAAGATATAATATTCATTGTGTAATGTTATGTATACCTTGTATTCACTTCAGTGGAATGTAAGTGCGAAATTTCCTTGCTAGGAAATAGCGTTTGCAGATGTCTACGTATCGTAGCAATAGAGTACTAATGCTTCTTAAAACGCGATATCGCATCTCACTGCTATGTTTCATGAGAAGATATAATATTCATTGCGATGTGTCATGTATATCTCGTATTCACATCAAAAACATGTAAATGCGACACTTCCATGCTAGGAAATAGCGTTTGCAGATGTCTACGTATCGCAGCAATAGAGTTCCAATGCTTCCTAAAACGCGATATCGCATCTCTCTTCTATGTTTCATGATAAGGTATAATATTCATTGCGAAACGTCATGTATACCTCGTATTCACTTCAAATGAATGTAAATGCGACACTTCCATGCTAGGAAATAGCGTTTGCAGATTTCTACGTATCGTAGCAATAGATTTCTAGTGCTTCTTAAAACGCGATATCGCATCTCACTGCTATGTTTCATTAGAAGATATAATATTCATTGCGAAGTGTCATGTATATCTCGTATTCACATCAAAAGAATGTAAATGCGACACTTCCATGCTAGGAAATAGCGTTTGCAGATGTCTACGTATCGCAGCAATAGAGATCCAATGCTTCCTAAAACACGATATCGCATCACTCTTCTATGTTTCATGATAAGGTATAATATTCATTACGAAGTGTCATGTATACCACGTATTCACTTCAAATGAATGTAAATGCGACACTTCCATGCTAGGAAAATTGCGTTTGCAGATGTATACGTATCGTAGCAATAGAGTTCTAATGCTTCCTAAAACGCGATATCGCATCTCACTGCTATGTTTCATGATAAGGTATAATATTCATTGCGAAGCGTCATGTATACCTCGTATTCACTTCAAATGAATGTAAATGCGACACTTCCATGCTAGGAAATAGCGTTTGCAGATGTCTGCGTATCGTAGCAATAGAGTACTAATGCTTCTTAAAACGCGATATCGCATCTCACTGCTATGTTTCATGATAAGATATAATATTCATTGCGAAGTGTCATGTATACCTCGTATTCACTTCAAAAGAATGTAAATGCGACACTTCCATGCTAGGAAATAGCGTTTGCAGATGTCTGCGTATCGTAGCAATAGAGTACTAATGCTTCTTAAAACGCGATATCGCATCTCACTGCTATGTTTCATGATAAGATATAATATTCATTGCGAAGTGTCATGTATACCTCGTATTCACTTCAAAAGAATGTAAATGCGACACTTCCATGCTAGGAAATAGCGTTTGCAGATGTCTACGTATCGCAGCAATAGAGTTCCAATGCTTCCTAAAACGCGATATCGCATATCTCTTCTATGTTTCACGATAAGGTATAATATTCATTGCGAAGTGCCATGTATACCTCGTATTCACTTCAAAAGAATGTAAATGCGACACTTCCATGCTAGGAAATAGCGTTTGCAGATGTCTACGTATCGCAGCAATAGAGATCCAATGCTTCCTAAAACGCGATATCGCATTACTGTTCTATGTTTCATGATAAGGTATAATATTCATTTCGAAGTGTCATGTATACCTCGTATTCACTTCAAAAGAACGTAAATAAGACACTTCCATGCTAGGAAATAGCGTTTGCAGATGTCTACGTATCACAGCAATAGAGTACTGATGCTTCTTAAAACGAGATGTCGTATTTCATTTCTATGTTCCGTAATAAGATATAATATTCATTGTGTAATGTTATGTATACCTTGTATTCACTTCAGTGGAATGTAAGTGCGAAATTTCCTTGCTAGGAAATAGCGTTTGCAGATGTCTACGTATCGTAGCAATAGAGTTCTAATGCTTCTTAAAACGCGATATCGCATCTCACTGCTATGTTTCATGAGAAGATATAATATTCATTGCGAAGTGTCATGTATATCTCGTATTCACATCAAAAACATGTAAATGCGACACTTCCATGCTAGGAAATAGCGTTTGCAGATGTCTACGTATCGCAGCAATAGAGTTCCAATGCTTCCTAAAACGCGATATCGCATCTCTCTTCTATGTTTCATGATAAGGTATAATATTCATTGCGAAACGTCATGTATACCTCGTATTCACTTCAAATGAATGTAAATGCGACACTTCCATGCTAGGAAATAGCGTTTGCAGATGTCTACGTGTCGTAGCAATAGATTTCTAATGCTTCTTAAAACGCGATATCGCATCTCACTGCTATGTTTCATTAGAAGATATAATATTCATTGCGAAGTGTCATGTATATCTCGTATTCACATCAAAAGAATGTAAATGCGACACTTCCATGCTAGGAAATAGCGTTTGCAGATGTCTACGTATCGCAGCAATAGAGATCCAATGCTTCCTAAAACACGATATCGCATCACTCTTCTATGTTTCATGATAAGGTATAATATTCATTACGAAGTGTCATGTATACCACGTATTCACTTCAAATGAATGTAAATGCGACACTTCCATGCTAGGAAAATTGCGTTTGCAGATGTATACGTATCGTAGCAATAGAGTTCTAATGCTTCCTAAAACGCGATATCGCATCTCACTGCTATGTTTCATGATAAGGTATAATATTCATTGCGAAGCGTCATGTATACCTCGTATTCACTTCAAATGAATGTAAATGCGACACTTCCATGCTAGGAAATAGCGTTTGCAGATGTCTGCGTATCGTAGCAATAGAGTACTAATGCTTCTTAAAACGCGATATCCCATCTCACTGCTATGTTTCATGATAAGATATAATATTCATTGCGAAGTGTCATGTATACCTCGTATTCACTTCAAAAGAATGTAAATGCGACACTTCCATGCTAGGAAATAGCGTTTGCAGATGTCTACGTATCGTAGCAATAGAGTTCTAATGCTTCTCAAAACGCGATATAGCACCTCATTCCTATGTTTCATGATAAGATATAATATTCATTGCGAAGTGTCATGTATACCTCGTATTCACTTCAAAAGAATGTAAATGCGACACTTCCATGCTAGGAAATAGCGTTTGCAGATGTCTACGTATCGCAGCAATAGAGATCCAATGCTTCCTAAAACGCGATATCGCATCACTCTTCTATGTTTCATGATAAGGTATAATATTCATTACGAAGTGTCATGTATACCACGTATTCACTTCAAATGAATGTAAATGCGACACTTCCATGCTAGGAAAATTGCGTTTGCAGATGCCTACGTATCGTAGCAATAGAGTTCTAATGCTTCCTAAAACGCGATATCGCATCACTCTTCTATGTTTCATGATAAGGTATAATATTCATTACGAAGTGTCATGTATACCTCGTATTCACTTCAAATGAATGTAAATGCGACACTTCCATGCTAGGAAATAGCGTTTGCAGATGTCTACGTATCGTAGCAATAGAGTTCTAATGCTTCTTAAAACGCGATATCGCATCTCACTGCTATGTTTCATGAGAAGATATAATATTCATTATGGAGTGTTATGTATACCTCGTACTCACTTCAAAAGAATGTAAATGCGACTCATCCATCCTAGGAAATAGCGTTTGCAGATGTCTACGTATCGTAGCAATAGAGTTCTAGTGCTTCTTAGAACGCGATATCGCATCTCACTTCTATGTTTCATGATAAGATATAATATTCATTGCGAAGTGTCATGTATATCTCGTATTCACATCAAAAGAATGTAAATGCGACACTTCCATGCTAGGAAATAGCGTTTGCAGATGTCTACGTATCGCAGCAATAGAGTTCCAATGCTTCCTAAAACGCGATATCGCATCTCTCTTCTATGTTTCATGAGAAGGTATAATATTCATTGTGAAGCGTCATGTATACCTCGTATTCACTTCACAAGAATGTAAATGCGAAACTTCCATGCTAGGAAATAGCGTTTGCAGGTGTCTACGTATCGCAGCAATAGAGTTCCAATGCTTCCTAAAACGCGATATCGCATCTCTCTTCTATGTTTCATGAGAAGGTATAATATTCATTGCGAAGCGTCATGTATACCTCGTATTCACTTCAAATGAATGTAAATGCGACACTTCCATGCTAGGAAATAGCGTTTGCAGATGTCTACGTATCGCAGCAATAGAGATCCAATGCTTCCTAAAACGCGATATCGAATCACTCTTCTATGTTTCATGATAAGGTATAATATTCATTACGAAGTGTCATGTATACCTCGTATTCACTTCAAATGAATGTAAATGCGACACTTCCATGCTAGGAAATAGCGTTTGCAGATGTCTACGTATCGCAGCAATAGAGATCCAATGCTTCCTAAAACGCGATATCGCATCACTCTTCTATGTTTCATGACAAGGTATAATTTTCATAGCGAAGTGTCATGTATACCTCGTATTCACTTCAAATGAATGTAAATGCGACACTTCCATGCTAGGAAATAGCGTTTGCAGATGTCTACGTATCGTAGCAATAGAGTTCTAATGCTTCTTAAAACGCGATATCGCATCTCACTGCAATGTTTCATGATAGGATATAATATTCATTATGGAGTGATATGTATACCTCGTACTCACTTCAAAAGAAAGTAAATGCGACCCTTCCATGCTAGGGAATAGCCTTTGCAGATGTCTACGTATCGTAGCAATAGAGTTCTAGTGCTTCTTAGAACGCGATATCGCATCTCACTTCTATGTTTCATGATAAGATATAATATTCATTGCGAAGTGTCATGTATATCTCGTATTCACATCAAAAGAATGTAAATGCGACACTTCCATGCTAGGAAATAGCGTTTGCAGATGTCTACGTATCGCAGCAATAGAGTTCCAATGCTTCCTAAACCGCGATATCGCATATCTCTTCTATGTTTCACGATAAGGTATAATATTCATTGCGAAGTGTCATGTATACCTCGTATTCACTTCAAAAGAATGTAAATGCGACACTTCCATGCTAGGAAATAGCGTTTGCAGATGTCTACGTATCGCAGCAATAGAGATCCAATGCTTCCTAAAACGCGATATCGCATTACTCTTCTATGTTTCATGATAAGGTATAATATTCATTTCGATGTGTCATGTATACCTCGTATTCACTTCAAATGAATGTAAATGCGACACTTCCATGCTAGGAAATAGCGTTTGCAGATGTCTGCGTATCGCAGCAATAGAGTTCTAATGCTTCTTAAAACGAGATGTCGCAACTCATTCCTATGTTTCATGATAAGGTATAATATTCATTTCGATGTGTCATGTATACCTCGTATTCACTTCAAATGAATGAAAATGCGACACTTCCATGCTAGGAAATAGCGTTTGCAGATGTCTACGTATCGTAGCAATAGAGTTCTAATGCTTCTTAAAACGCGATATCGCATCTCACTGCTATGTTTCATGAGAAGATATAATATCCATTATGGAGTGCTATGTATACCTCGTACTCACTTCAAACGAATGTAAATGCGACCCTTCCATCCTAGGAAATAGCGTTTGCAGATGTCTACGTATCGTAGCAATAGAGTGCTAGTGCTTCTTAGAACGCGATATCGCATCTCACTTCTATGTTTCATGATAAGATATAATATTCATTGCGAAGTGTCATGTATATCTCGTATTCACATCAAAAGAATGTAAATGCGACACTTCCATGCTAGGAAATAGCGTTTGCAGATGTCTACGTATCGCAGCAATAGAGTTCCAATGCTTCCTAAAACGCGATATCGCATCTCTCTTCTATGTTTCATGAGAAGGTATAATATTCATTGCGAAGCGTCATGTATACCTCGTATTCACCTCACAAGAATGTAAATGCGACACTTCCTTGCTAGGAAATATTGTTTGCAGATGTCTACGTATCATAGCAATAGAGTACTAATGCTTCTTAAAACGAGATGTCGTATTTCATTTCTATGTTTCGTAATAAGATATAATATTCATTGTGTAATGTTATGTATACCTCGTATTCACTTCAGAGGAATGTAAGTGCGAAATTTCCTTGCTAGAAAATAGAGTTTGCAGATGTCTACGTATATAGGCAGTAGAGTGCTAATGCTTCTCAAAACTGGATATAGCACCTCATTCCTATGTTTCATGATAAGATATAATATTCATTGCGAAGTGTCATGTATATCTCGTATTCACATCAAAAGAATGTAAATGCGACACTTCCATGCTAGGAAATAGCAGTTGCAGATGTCTACGTAACGGAGCAATAGAGTTCCAATGCTTCCTAAAACGCGATATCGCATCTCTCTTCTATGTTTCATGATAAGGTATAATATTCACTGCGAAGCGTCATGTATACCTCGTATTCACTTCAAATGAATGTAAATGCGACACTTCCATGCTAGGAAATAGCGTTTGCAGATGTCTACGTATCGTAGCAATAGAGCTCTAATGCTTCTCAAAACGCGATATAGCACCTCATTCCTATGTTTCATGATAAGATATAATATTCATGGCGAAGTGTCATGTATACCACGTATTCACTTCAAAAGAACGTAAATAAGACACTTCCATGCTAGGAAATAGCGTGTGCAGATGTCTACGTATCGTAGCAATAGAGTTCTAATGCTTCTTAGAACGCGATATCGCATCTCACTTCTATGTTTCATGATAAGATATAATATTCATTGCGAAGTGTCATGTATACCTCATATTCACTTCAAAAGAATGTAAATGCGACACTTCCATGCTAGGAAATAGCGTTTTGCAGATGTCTACGTATCGTAGCAATAGAGTTCTAATGCTTCTTAAAACGCGATATCGCATCTCACATCTATGTTTCATGATAAGATATAATATTCATTGCGAAGTGTCATGTATACCTCGTATTCACTTCAAAAGAACGTAAATAAGACACTTCCATGCTAGGAAGTAGCGTTTGCAGATGTCTACGTATCACAGCAATAGAGTACTAATGCTTCTTAAAACGAGATGTCGTATTTCATTTCTATGTTCCGTAATAAGATATAATATTCATTGTGTAATGTTATGTATACCTTGTATTCACTTCAGTGGAATGTAAGTGCGAAATTTCCTTGCTAGGAAATAGCGTTTGCAGATGTCTACGTATCGTAGCAATAGAGTTCTAATGCTTCTTAAAACGCGATATCGCATCTCACTGCTATGTTTCATGAGAAGATATAATATTCATTGCGAAGTGTCATGTATATCTCGTATTCACATCAAAAACATGTAAATGCGACACTTCCATGCTAGGAAATAGCGTTTGCAGATGTCTACGTATCGCAGCAATAGAGTTCCAATGCTTCCTAAAACGCGATATCGCATCTCTCTTCTATGTTTCATGATAAGGTATAATATTCATTGCGAAGCGTCATGTATACCTCGTATTCACTTCAAATGAATGTAAATGCGACACTTCCATGCTAGGAAATAGCGTTTGCAGATGTCTACGTATCGTAGCAATAGAGCTCCAATGCTTCTCAAAACGCGATATAGCACCTCATTCCTATGTTTCATGATAAGATATAATATTCATGGCGAAGTGTCATGTATACCTCGTATTCACTTCAAAAGAACGTAAATAAGACACTTCCATGCTAGGAAATAGCGTTTGCAGATGTCTACGTATCGCAGCAATAGAGATCCAATGCTTCCTAAAACGCGATATCGCATTACTGTTCTATGTTTCATGATAAGGTATAATATTCATTTCGAAGTGTCATGTATACCTCGTATTCACTTCAAAAGAATGTAAATGCGACACTTCCATGCTAGGAAATAGCGTTTGCAGATGTCTACGTATCGTAGCAATAGAGTTCTAATGCTTCTCAAAACGCGATATAGCACCTCATTCCTATGTTTCATGATAAGATATAATATTCATTGCGAAGTGTCATGTATACCTCGTATTCACTTCAAAAGAATGTAAATGCGACACTTCCATGCTAGGAAATAGCGTTTGCAGATGTCTACGTATCGCAGCAATAGAGATCCAATGCTTCCTAAAACGCGATATCGCATCACTCTTCTATGTTTCATGATAAGGTATAATATTCATTACGAAGTGTCATGTATACCACGTATTCACCTCAAATGAATGTAAATGCGACACTTCCATGCTAGGAAAATTGCGTTTGCAGATGTCTACGTATCGTAGCAATAGAGTTCTAATGCTTCCTAAAACGCGATATCGCATCTCACTGCTATGTTTCATTAGAAGATATAATATTCATTGCGAAGTGTCATGTATATCTCGTATTCACATCAAAAGAATGTAAATGCGACACTTCCATGCTAGGAAATAGCGTTTGCAGATGTCTACGTATCGCAGCAATAGAGTTCCAATGCTTCCTAAAACGCGATATCGCATCACTCTTCTATGTTTCATGATATGGTATAATATTCATTACGAAGTGTCATGTATACCTCGTATTCACTTCAAATGAATGTAAATGCGACACTTCCATGCTAGGAAATAGCGTTTGCAGATGCCTACGTATCGTAGCAATAGAGTACTAATGCTTCTTAAAACGCGATATCGCATCTCACTGCTATGTTTCATGATAAGATATAATATTCATTGCGAAGTGTCATGTATACCTTGTATTCACTTCAAAGGAATGTAAATGCGACACTTCCATGCTAGGAAATAGCGTTTGCAGATGTCTACGTATCGCAGCAATAGAGTTCCAATGCTTCCTAAAACGCGATATCGCATATCTCTTCTATGTTTCACGATAAGGTATAATATTCATTGCGAAGTGTCATGTATACCTCGTATTCACTTCAAAAGAATGTAAATGCGGCACTTCCATGCTAGGAAATAGCGTTTGCAGATGTCTACGTATCGCAGCAATAGAGATCCAGTGCTTCCTAAAACGCGATATCGCATTACTGTTCTATGTTTCATGATAAGGTATAATATTCATTTCGAAGTGTCATGTATACCTCGTATTCACTTCAAATGAATGTAAATGCGACACTTCCATGCTAGGAAATAGCGTTTGCAGATGTCTGCGTATCGTAGCAATAGAGTTCTAATGCTTCTTAAAACGAGATGTCGCAACTCATTCCTATGTTTCATGATAAGGTATAATATTCATTGCGAAGTGTCATGTATACCTCGTATTCACTTCAAAAGAATGTAAATGCGACACTTCCATGCTAGGAAATAGCGTTTGCAGATGTCTACGTATCGTAGCAATAGACTTCTAATGCTTCTCAAAACGCGATATAGCACCTCATTCCTATGTTTCATGATAAGATATAATATTCATTGCGAAGTGTTATGTATACCTTGTATTCACTTCAAAAGAATGTAAATGCGACACTTCCATGCTAGGAAATAGCGTTTGCAGATGTCTACGTATCGCAGCAATAGAGATCCAATGCTTCCTAAAACGCGATATCGCATCACTCTTCTATGTTTCATGATAAGGTATAATATTCATTACGAAGTGTCATGTATACCACGTATTCACCTCAAATGAATGTAAATGCGACACTTCCATGCTAGGAAAATTGCTTTTGCAGATGTCTACGTATCGTAGCAATAGAGTTCTAATGCTTCCTAAAACGCGATATCGCATCTCACTGCTATGTTTCATGATAAGGTATAATATTCATTGCGAAGCGTCATGTATACCTCGTATTCACTTCAAATGAATGTAAATGCGACACTTCCATGCTAGGAAATAGCGTTTGCAGATGTCTGCGTATCGTAGCAATAGAGTACTAATGCTTCTTAAAACGCGATATCGCATCTCACTGCTATGTTTCATGATAAGATATAATATTCATTGCGAAGTGTCATGTATACCTCGTATTCACTTCAAAAGAATGTAAATGCGACACTTCCATGCTAGGAAATAGCGTTTGCAGATGTCTACGTATCGCAGCAATAGAGTTCCAATGCTTCCTAAAACGCGATATCGCATATCTCTTCTATGTTTCACGATAAGGTATAATATTCATTGCAAAGTGTCATGTATACCTCGTATTCACTTCAAAAGAATGTAAATGCGACACTTCCATGCTAGGAAATAGCGTTTGCAGATGTCTACGTATCGCAGCAATAGAGATCCAATGTTTCCTAAAACGCGATATCGCATTACTGTTCTTTGTTTCATGATAAGGTATAATATTCATTTCGAAGTGTCATGTATACCTCGTATTCACTTCAAATGAATGTAAATGCGACACTTCCATGCTAGGAAATAGCGTTTGCAGATGTCTACGTATCGCAGCAATAGAGATCCAATGCTTCCTAAAACGCGATATCGCATCACTCTTCTATGTTTCATGACAAGGTATAATATTCATAGCGAAGTGTCATGTATACCTCGTATTCACTTCAAATGAATGTAAATGCGACACTTCCATGCTAGGAAATAGCGTTTGCAGATGTCTACGTATCGCAGCAATAGAGATCCAATGCTTCTCAAGACGCGATATAGCACCTCATTCCTATGTTTCATGATAAGATATAATATTCATTGCGAAGTGTCATGTATACCTCGTATTCACTTTAAAAGAATGTAAATGCGACACTTCCATGCTAGGAAATAGCGTTTGCAGATGTCTACGTATCGTAGCAATAGAGTTCTAATGCTTCTTAAAACGCGATATCGCATCTCACTGCTATGTTTCATGAGAAGATATAATATTCATTATGGAGTGTTATGTATACCTCGTACTCACTTCAAAAGAATGTAAATGCGACACTTCCATGCTAGGAAATAGCGTTTGCAGATGTCTACGTATCGTAGCAATAGAGTTCTAGTGCTTCTTAGAACGCGATATCGCATCTCACTTCTATGTTTCATGACAAGATATAATATTCATTGCGAAGTGTCATGTATATCTCGTATTCACATCAAAAGAATGTAAATGCGACACTTCCATGCTAGGAAATAGCGTTTGCAGATGTCTACGTATCGCAGCAATAGAGTACTAATGCTTCTTAAAACGCGATATCGCATCTCACTGCTATGTTTCATGATAAGATATAATATTGATTGCGAAGTGTCATGTATACCTTGTATTCACTTCAAAGGAATGTAAATGCGACACTTCCATGCTAGGAAATAGCGTTTGCAGATGTCTACGTATCGCAGCAATAGAGTTCCAATGCTTCCTAAAACGCGATATCGCATATCTCTTCTATGTTTCACGATAAGGTATAATATTCATTGCGAAGTGTCATGTATACCTCGTATTCACTTCAAAAGAATGTAAATGCGACACTTCCATGCTAGGTAATAGCGTTGCAGATGTCTACGTATCGCAGCAATAGAGATCCAGTGCTTCCTAAAACGCGATATCGCATTACTGTTCTATGTTTCATGATAAGGTATAATATTCATTTCGAAGTGTCATGTATACCTCGTATTCACTTCAAATGAATGTAAATGCGACACTTCCATGCTAGGAAATAGCGTTTGCAGATGTCTGCGTATCGTAGCAATAGAGTTCTAATGCTTCTTAAAACGAGATGTCGCAACTCACTGCTATGTTTCATGATAAGATATAATATTCATTGCGAAGTGTCATGTATACCTCGTATTCACTTCAAAAGAATGTAAATGCGACACTTCCATGCTAGGAAATAGCGTTTGCAGATGTCTACGTATCGCAGCAATAGAGATCCAATGCTTCCTAAAACGCGATATCGCATCACTCTTCTATGTTTCATGATAAGGTATAATATTCATTACGAAGTGTCATGTATACCACGTATTCACCTCAAATGAATGTAAATGCGACACTTCCATGCTAGGAAAATTGCGTTTGCAGATGTCTACGTATCGTAGCAATAGAGTTCTAATGCTTCCTAAAACGCGATATCGCATCTCACTGCTATGTTTCATGATAAGATATAATATTCATTGCGAAGTGTCATGTATACCTTGTATTCACTTCAAAGGAATGTAAATGCGACACTTCCATGCTAGGAAATAGCGTTTGCAGATGTCTACGTATCGCAGCAATAGAGTTCCAATGCTTCCTAAAACGCGATATCGCATATCTCTTCTATGTTTCACGATAAGGTATAATATTCATTGCGAAGTGTCATGTATACCTCGTATTCACTTCAAAAGAATGTAAATGCGACACTTCCATGCTAGGAAATAGCGTTTGCAGATGTCTACGTATCGCAGCAATAGAGATCCAGTGCTTCCTAAAACGCGATATCGCATTACTGTTCTATGTTTCATGATAAGGTATAATATTCATTTCGAAGTGTCATGTATACCTCGTATTCACTTCAAATGAATGTAAATGCGACACTTCCATGCTAGGAAATAGCGTTTGCAGATGTCTGCGTATCGTAGCAATAGAGTTCTAATGCTTCTTAAAACGAGATGTCGCAACTCACTGCTATGTTTCATGATAAGATATAATATTCATTGCGAAGTGTCATGTATACCTCGTATTCACTTCAAAAGAATGTAAATGCGACACTTCCATGCTAGGAAATAGCGTTTGCAGATGTCTACGTATCGCAGCAATAGAGATCCAATGCTTCCTAAAACGCGATATCGCATCACTCTTCTATGTTTCATGATAAGGTATAATATTCATTACGAAGTGTCATGTATACCACGTATTCACCTCAAATGAATGTAAATGCGACACTTCCATGCTAGGAAAATTGCGTTTGCAGATGTCTACGTATCGTAGCAATAGAGTTCTAATGCTTCCTAAAACGCGATATCGCATCTCACTGCTATGTTTCATTAGAAGATATAATATTCATTGCGAAGTGTCATGTATATCTCGTATTCACATCAAAAGAATGTAAATGCGACACTTCCATGCTAGGAAATAGCGTTTGCAGATGTCTACGTATCGCAGCAATAGAGTTCCAATGCTTCCTAAAACGCGATATCGCATCACTCTTCTATGTTTCATGATATGGTATAATATTCATTACGAAGTGTCATGTATACCTCGTATTCACTTCAAAGGAATGTAAATGCGACACTTCCATGCTAGGAAATAGCGTTTGCAGATGTCTACGTATCGCAGCAATAGAGTTCCAATGCTTCCTAAAACGCGATATCGCATATCTCTTCTATGTTTCACGATAAGGTATAATATTCATTGCGAAGTGTCATGTATACCTCGTATTCACTTCAAAAGAATGTAAATGCGACACTTCCATGCTAGGAAATAGCGTTTGCAGATGTCTACGTATCGCAGCAATAGAGATCCAGTGCTTCCTAAAACGCGATATCGCATTACTGTTCTATGTTTCATGATAAGGTATAATATTCGTTTCGAAGTGTCATGTATACCTCGTATTCACTTCAAATGAATGTAAATGCGACACTTCCATGCTAGGAAATAGCGTTTGCAGATGTCTGCGTATCGTAGCAATAGAGTTCTAATGCTTCTTAAAACGAGATGTCGCAACTCATTCCTATGTTTCATGATAAGGTATAATATTCATTGCGAAGTGTCATGTATACCTCGTATTCACTTCAAAAGAATGTAAATGCGACACTTCCATGCTAGGAAATAGCGTTTGCAGATGTCTACGTATCGTAGCAATAGACTTCTAATGCTTCTCAAAACGCGATATAGCACCTCATTCCTATGTTTCATGATAAGATATAATATTCATTGCGAAGTGTCATGTATACCTTGTATTCACTTCAAAAGAATGTAAATGCGACACTTCCATGCTAGGAAATAGCGTTTGCAGATGTCTACGTATCGCAGCAATAGAGATCCAATGCTTCCTAAAACGCGATATCGCATCACTCTTCTATGTTTCATGATAAGGTATAATATTCATTACGAAGTGTCATGTATACCACGTATTCACCTCAAATGAATGTAAATGCGACACTTCCATGCTAGGAAAATTGCGTTTGCAGATGTCTACGTATCGTAGCAATAGAGTTCTAATGCTTCCTAAAACGCGATATCGCATCTCACTGCTATGTTTCATGATAAGGTATAATATTCATTGCGAAGCGTCATGTATACCTCGTATTCACTTCAAATGAATGTAAATGCGACACTTCCATGCTAGGAAATAGCGTTTGCAGATGTCTGCGTATCGTAGCAATAGAGTACTAATGCTTCTTAAAACGCGATATCGCATCTCACCGCTATGTTTCATGATAAGATATAATATTCATTGCGAAGTGTCATGTATACCTCGTATTCACTTCAAAAGAATGTAAATGCGACACTTCCATGCTAGGAAATAGCGTTTGCAGATGTCTACGTATCGCAGCAATAGAGTTCCAATGCTTCCTAAAACGCGATATCGCATATCTCTTCTGTGTTTCACGATAAGGTATAATATTCATTGCAAAGTGTCATGTATACCTCGTATTCACTTCAAAAGAATGTAAATGCGACACTTCCATGCTAGGAAATAGCGTTTGCAGATGTCTACGTATCGCAGCAATAGAGATCCAATGCTTCCTAAAACGCGATATCGCATTACTGTTCTTTGTTTCATGATAAGGTATAATATTCATTTCGAAGTGTCATGTATACCTCGTATTCACTTCAAATGAATGTAAATGCGACACTTCCATGCTAGGAAATAGCGTTTGCAGATGTCTACGTATCGCAGCAATAGAGATCCAATGCTTCCTAAAACGCGATATCGCATCACTCTTCTATGTTTCATGATAAGGTATAATATTCATTACGAAGTGTCATGTATACCACGTATTCACCTCAAATGAATGTAAATGCGACACTTCCATGCTAGGAAAATTGCGTTTGCAGATGTCTACGTATCGTAGCAATAGAGTTCTAATGCTTCCTAAAACGCGATATCGCATCTCACTGCTATGTTTCATGATAAGGTATAATATTCATTGCGAAGCGTCATGTATACCTCGTATTCACTTCAAATGAATGTAAATGCGACACTTCCATGCTAGGAAATAGCGTTTGCAGATGTCTGCGTATCGTAGCAATAGAGTACTAATGCTTCTTAAAACGCGATATCGCATCTCACCGCTATGTTTCATGATAAGATATAATATTCATTGCGAAGTGTCATGTATACCTCGTATTCACTTCAAAAGAATGTAAATGCGACACTTCCATGCTAGGAAATAGCGTTTGCAGATGTCTACGTATCGCAGCAATAGAGTTCCAATGCTTCCTAAAACGCGATATCGCATATCTCTTCTATGTTTCACGATAAGGTATAATATTCATTGCAAAGTGTCATGTATACCTCGTATTCACTTCAAAAGAATGTAAATGCGACACTTCCATGCTAGGAAATAGCGTTTGCAGATGTCTACGTATCGCAGCAATAGAGATCCAATGCTTCCTAAAACGCGATATCGCATTACTGTTCTTTGTTTCATGATAAGGTATAATATTCATTTCGAAGTGTCATGTATACCTCGTATTCACTTCAAATGAATGTAAATGCGACACTTCCATGCTAGGAAATAGCGTTTGCAGATGTCTACGTATCGCAGCAATAGAGATCCAATGCTTCCTAAAACGCGATATCGCATCACTCTTCTATGTTTCATGACAAGGTATAATATTCATAGCGAAGTGTCATGTATACCTCGTATTCACTTCAAATGAATGTAAATGCGACACTTCCATGCTAGGAAATAGCGTTTGCAGATGTCTACGTATCGCAGCAATAGAGATCCAATGCTTCTCAAGACGCGATATAGCACCTCATTCCTATGTTTCATGATAAGATATAATATTCATTGCGAAGTGTCATGTATACCTCGTATTCACTTCAAAAGAATGTAAATGCGACACTTCCATGCTAGGAAATAGCGTTTGCAGATGTCTACGTATCGTAGCAATAGAGTTCTAATGCTTCTTAAAACGCGATATCGCATCTCACTGCTATGTTTCATGAGAAGATATAATATTCATTATGGAGTGTTATGTATACCTCGTACTCACTTCAAAAGAATGTAAATGCGACCCATCCATCCTAGGAAATAGCGTTTGCAGATGTCTACGTATCGTAGCAATAGAGTTCTAGTGCTTCTTAGAACGCGATATCGCATCTCACTTCTATGTTTCATGACAAGATATAATATTCATTGCGAAGTGTCATGTATATCTCGTATTCACATCAAAAGAATGTAAATGCGACACTTCCATGCTAGGAAATAGCGTTTGCAGATGTCTACGTATCGCAGCAATAGAGTTCCAATGCTTCCTAAAACGCGATATCGCATCTCTCTTCTATGTTTCATGAGAAGGTATAATATTCATTGCGAAGCGTCATGTATACCTCGTATTCACTTCACAAGAATGTAAATGCGACACTTCCTTGCTAGGAAATATTGTTTGCAGATGTCTACGTATCATAGCAATAGAGTACTAATGCTTCTTAAAACGAGATGTCGTATTTCATTTCTATGTTTCGTAATAAGATATAATATTCATTGTGTAATGTTATGTATACCTCGTATTCACTTCAGAGGAATGTAAGTGCGAAATTTCCTTGCTAGAAAATAGAGTTTGCAGATGTCTACGTATATAGGCAGTAGAGTGCTAATGCTTCTCAAAACTCGATATAGCACCTCATTCCTATGTTTCATGATAAGATATAATATTCATTGCGAAGTGTCATGTATATCTCGTATTCACATCAAAAGAATGTAAATGCGACACTTCCGTGCTAGGGAATAGCAGTTGCAGATGTCTACGTATCGCAGCAATAGAGTTCCAATGCTTCCTAAAACGCGATATCGCATCTCTCTTCTATGTTTCATGATAAGGTATAATATTCACTGCGAAGCGTCATGTATACCTCGTATTCACTTCAAATGAATGTAAATGCGACACTTCCATGCTAGGAAATAGCGTTTGCAGATGTCTACGTATCGTAGCAATAGAGCTCTAATGCTTCTCAAAACGCGATATAGCACCTCATTCCTATGTTTCATGATAAGATATAATATTCATGGCGAAGTGTCATGTATACCTCGTATTCACTTCAAAAGAACGTAAATAAGACACTTCCATGCTAGGAAATAGCGTGTGCAGATGTCTACGTATCGTAGCAATAGAGTTCTAATGCTTCTTAGAACGCAATATCGCATCTCACTTCTATGTTTCATGATAAGATATAATATTCATTGCGAAGTGTCATGTATACCTCATATTCACTTCAAAAGAATGTAAATGCGACACTTCCATGCTAGGAAATAGCGTTTTGCAGATGTCTACGTATCGTAGCAATAGAGTTCTAATGCTTCTTAAAACGCGATATCGCATCTCACATCTATGTTTCATGATAAGATATAATATTCATTGCGAAGTGTCATGTATACCTCGTATTCACTTCAAAACAACGTAAATAAGACACTTCCATGCTAGGAAGTAGCGTTTGCAGATGTCTACGTATCACAGCAATAGAGTACTAATGCTTCTTAAAACGAGATGTCGTATTTCATTTCTATGTTCCGTAATAAGATATAATATTCATTGTGTAATGTTATGTATACCTTGTATTCACTTCAGTGGAATGTAAGTGCGAAATTTCCTTGCTAGGAAATAGCGTTTGCAGATGTCTACGTATCGTAGCAATAGAGTTCTAATGCTTCTTAAAACGCGATATCGCATCTCACTGCTATGTTTCATGAGAAGATATAATATTCATTGCGAAGTGTCATGTATATCTCGTATTCACATCAAAAACATGTAAATGCGACACTTCCATGCTAGGAAATAGCGTTTGCAGATGTCTACGTATCGCAGCAATAGAGTTCCAATGCTTCCTAAAACGCGATATCGCATCTCTCTTCTATGTTTCATGATAAGGTATAATATTCATTGCGAAGCGTCATGTATACCTCGTATTCACTTCAAATGAATGTAAATGCGACACTTCCATGCTAGGAAATAGCGTTTGCAGATGTCTACGTATCGTAGCAATAGAGCTCCAATGCTTCTCAAAACGCGATATAGCACCTCATTCCTATGTTTCATGATAAGATATAATATTCATGGCGAAGTGTCATGTATACCTCGTATTCACTTCAAAAGAACGTAAATAAGACACTTCCATGCTAGGAAATAGCGTTTGCAGATGTCTACGTATCGCAGCAATAGAGATCCAATGCTTCCTAAAACGCGATATCGCATTACTGTTCTATGTTTCATGATAAGGTATAATATTCATTTCGAAGTGTCATGTATACCTCGTATTCACTTCAAAAGAATGTAAATGCGACACTTCCATGCTAGGAAATAGCGTTTGCAGATGTCTACGTATCGTAGCAATAGAGTTCTAATGCTTCTCAAAACGCGATATAGCACCTCATGCCTATGTTTCATGATAAGATATAATATTCATTGCGAAGTGTCATGTATACCTCGTATTCACTTCAAAAGAATGTAAATGCGACACTTCCATGCTAGGAAATAGCGTTTGCAGATGTCTACGTATCGCAGCAATAGAGATCCAATGCTTCCTAAAACGCGATATCGCATCACTCTTCTATGTTTCATGATAAGGTATAATATTCATTACGAAGTGTCATGTATACCACGTATTCACCTCAAATGAATGTAAATGCGACACTTCCATGCTAGGAAAATTGCGTTTGCAGATGTCTACGTATCGTAGCAATAGAGTTCTAATGCTTCCTAAAACGCGATATCGCATCTCACTGCTATGTTTCATGATAAGGTATAATATTCATTGCGAAGCGTCATGTATACCTCGTATTCACTTCAAATGAATGTAAATGCGACACTTCCATGCTAGGAAATAGCGTTTGCAGATGTCTGCGTATCTTAGCAATAGAGTACTAATGCTTCTTAAAACGCGATATCGCATCTCACTGCTATGTTTCATGATAAGATATAATATTCATTGCGAAGTGTCATGTATACCTCGTATTCACTTCAAAAGAATGTAAATGCGACACTTCCATGCTAGGAAATAGCGTTTGCAGATGTCTACGTATCGCAGCAATAGAGTTCCAATGCTTCCTAAAACGCGATATCGCATATCTCTTCTATGTTTCACGATAAGGTATAATATTCATTGCAAAGTGTCATGTATACCTCGTATTCACTTCAAAAGAATGTAAATGCGACACTTCCATGCTAGGAAATAGCGTTTGCAGGTGTCTACGTATCGCAGCAATAGAGATCCAATGCTTCCTAAAACGCGATATCGCATTACTGTTCTTTGTTTCATGATAAGGTATAATATTCATTTCGAAGTGTCATGTATACCTCGTATTCACTTCAAATGAATGAAAATGCGACACTTCCATGCTAGGAAATAGCGTTTGCAGATGTCTGCGTATCGTAGCAATAGAGTTCTAGTGCTTCTTAGAACGCGATATCGCAACTCATTCCTATGTTTCATGATAAGATATAATATTCATTGCGAAGTGTCATGTATACCTCGTATTCACTTCAAAAGAATGTAAATGCGACACTTCCATGCTAGGAAATAGCGTTTGCAGATGTCTACGTATCGTGGCAATAGAGTTCTAATGCTTCTCAAAACGCGATATCGCATCTCTCTTCTATGTTTCATGAGAAGGTATAATATTCATTGCGAAGCGTCATGTATACCTCGTATTCACTTCACAAGAATGTAAATGCGACACTTCCTTGCTAGGAAATATTGTTTGCAGATGTCTACGTATCATAGCAATAGAGTACTAATGCTTCTTAAAACGAGATGTCGTATTTCATTTCTATGTTTCGTAATAAGATATAATATTCATTGTGTAATGTTATGTATACCTCGTATTCACTTCAGAGGAATGTAAGTGCGAAATTTCCTTGCTAGAAAATAGAGTTTGCAGATGTCTACGTATATAGGCAGTAGAGTGCTAATGCTTCTCAAAACTCGATATAGCACCTCATTCCTATGTTTCATGATAAGATATAATATTCATTGCGAAGTGTCATGTATATCTCGTATTCACATCAAAAGAATGTAAATGCGACACTTCCGTGCTAGGGAATAGCAGTTGCAGATGTCTACGTATCGCAGCAATAGAGTTCCAATGCTTCCTAAAACGCGATATCGCATCTCTCTTCTATGTTTCATGATAAGGTATAATATTCACTGCGAAGCGTCATGTATACCTCGTATTCACTTCAAATGAATGTAAATGCGACACTTCCATGCTAGGAAATAGCGTTTGCAGATGTCTACGTATCGTAGCAATAGAGCTCTAATGCTTCTCAAAACGCGATATAGCACCTCATTCCTATGTTTCATGATAAGATATAATATTCATGGCGAAGTGTCATGTATACCTCGTATTCACTTCAAAAGAACGTAAATAAGACACTTCCATGCTAGGAAATAGCGTGTGCAGATGTCTACGTATCGTAGCAATAGAGTTCTAATGCTTCTTAGAACGCAATATCGCATCTCACTTCTATGTTTCATGATAAGATATAATATTCATTGCGAAGTGTCATGTATACCTCATATTCACTTCAAAAGAATGTAAATGCGACACTTCCATGCTAGGAAATAGCGTTTTGCAGATGTCTACGTATCGTAGCAATAGAGTTCTAATGCTTCTTAAAACGCGATATCGCATCTCACATCTATGTTTCATGATAAGATATAATATTCATTGCGAAGTGTCATGTATACCTCGTATTCACTTCAAAACAACGTAAATAAGACACTTCCATGCTAGGAAGTAGCGTTTGCAGATGTCTACGTATCACAGCAATAGAGTACTAATGCTTCTTAAAACGAGATGTCGTATTTCATTTCTATGTTCGGTAATAAGATATAATATTCATTGTGTAATGTTATGTATACCTTGTATTCACTTCAGTGGAATGTAAGTGCGAAATTTCCTTGCTAGGAAATAGCGTTTGCAGATGTCTACGTATCGTAGCAATAGAGTTCTAATGCTTCTTAAAACGCGATATCGCATCTCACTGCTATGTTTCATGAGAAGATATAATATTCATTGCGAAGTGTCATGTATATCTCGTATTCACATCAAAAACATGTAAATGCGACACTTCCATGCTAGGAAATAGCGTTTGCAGATGTCTACGTATCGCAGCAATAGAGTTCCAATGCTTCCTAAAACGCGATATCGCATCTCTCTTCTATGTTTCATGATAAGGTATAATATTCATTGCGAAGCGTCATGTATACCTCGTATTCACTTCAAATGAATGTAAATGCGACACTTCCATGCTAGGAAATAGCGTTTGCAGATGTCTACGTATCGTAGCAATAGAGCTCCAATGCTTCTCAAAACGCGATATAGCACCTCATTCCTATGTTTCATGATAAGATATAATATTCATGGCGAAGTGTCATGTATACCTCGTATTCACTTCAAAAGAACGTAAATAAGACACTTCCATGCTAGGAAATAGCGTTTGCAGATGTCTACGTATCGCAGCAATAGAGATCCAATGCTTCCTAAAACGCGATATCGCATTACTGTTCTATGTTTCATGATAAGGTATAATATTCATTTCGAAGTGTCATGTATACCTCGTATTCACTTCAAAAGAATGTAAATGCGACACTTCCATGCTAGGAAATAGCGTTTGCAGATGTCTACGTATCGTAGCAATAGAGTTCTAATGCTTCTCAAAACGCGATATAGCACCTCATGCCTATGTTTCATGATAAGATATAATATTCATTGCGAAGTGTCATGTATACCTCGTATTCACTTCAAAAGAATGTAAATGCGACACTTCCATGCTAGGAAATAGCGTTTGCAGATGTCTACGTATCGCAGCAATAGAGATCCAATGCTTCCTAAAACGCGATATCGCATCACTCTTCTATGTTTCATGATAAGGTATAATATTCATTACGAAGTGTCATGTATACCACGTATTCACCTCAAATGAATGTAAATGCGACACTTCCATGCTAGGAAAATTGCGTTTGCAGATGTCTACGTATCGTAGCAATAGAGTTCTAATGCTTCCTAAAACGCGATATCGCATCTCACTGCTATGTTTCATGATAAGGTATAATATTCATTGCGAAGCGTCATGTATACCTCGTATTCACTTCAAATGAATGTAAATGCGACACTTCCATGCTAGGAAATAGCGTTTGCAGATGTCTGCGTATCTTAGCAATAGAGTACTAATGCTTCTTAAAACGCGATATCGCATCTCACTGCTATGTTTCATGATAAGATATAATATTCATTGCGAAGTGTCATGTATACCTCGTATTCACTTCAAAAGAATGTAAATGCGACACTTCCATGCTAGGAAATAGCGTTTGCAGATGTCTACGTATCGCAGCAATAGAGTTCCAATGCTTCCTAAAACGCGATATCGCATATCTCTTCTATGTTTCACGATAAGGTATAATATTCATTGCAAAGTGTCATGTATACCTCGTATTCACTTCAAAAGAATGTAAATGCGACACTTCCATGCTAGGAAATAGCGTTTGCAGGTGTCTACGTATCGCAGCAATAGAGATCCAATGCTTCCTAAAACGCGATATCGCATTACTGTTCTTTGTTTCATGATAAGGTATAATATTCATTTCGAAGTGTCATGTATACCTCGTATTCACTTCAAATGAATGTAAATGCGACACTTCCATGCTAGGAAATAGCGTTTGCAGATGTCTGCGTATCGTAGCAATAGAGTTCTAATGCTTCTTAAAACGAGATGTCGCAACTCATTCCTATGTTTCATGATAAGATATAATATTCATTGCGAAGTGTCATGTATACCTCGTATTCACTTCAAAAGAATGTAAATGCGACACTTCCATGCTAGGAAATAGCGTTTGCAGATGTCTACGTATCGTGGCAATAGAGTTCTAATGCTTCTCAAAACGCGATATAGCACCTCATTCCTATGTTTCATGATAAGATATAATATTCATTGCGAAGTGTCATGTATACCTCGTATTCACTTCAAAAGAATGTAAATGCGACACTTCCATGCTAGGAAATAGCGTTTGCAGATGTCTACGTATCGCAGCAATAGAGATCCAATGCTTCCTAAAACGCGATATCGCATCACTCTTCTATGTTTCATGATAAGGTATAATATTCATTACGAAGTGTCATGTATACCACGTATTCACTTCAAATGAATGTAAATGCGACACTTCCATGCTAGGAAAATTGCGTTTGCAGATGTCTACGTATCGTAGCAATAGAGTTCTAGTGCTTCTTAGAACGCGATATAGCACCTCATTCCTATGATTCATGATAAGATATAATATTCATGGCGAAGTGTCATGTATACCTCGTATTCACTTCAAAAGAACGTAAATAAGACACTTCCATGCTAGGAAATAGCGTGTGCAGATGTCTACGTATCGTAGCAATAGAGTTCTAATGCTTCTTAGAACGCGATATCGCATCTCACTTCTATGTTTCATGATAAGATATAATATTCATTGCGAAGTGTCATGTATACCTCATATTCACTTCAAAAGAATGTAAATGCGACACTTCCATGCTAGGAAAATTGCGTTTGCAGATGTCTACGTATCGTAGCAATAGAGTTCTAATGCTTCCTAAAACGCGATGTCGCATCTCACTGCTATGTTTCATGATAAGGTATAATATTCATTGCGAAGCGTCATGTATACCTCGTATTCACTTCAAATGAATGTAAATGCGACACTTCCATGCTAGGAAATAGCGTTTGCAGATGTCTACGTATCGTTGCAATAGAGTTCTAATGCTTCTTAAAACGCGATATCGCATCTCACTGCTATGTTTCATGGGAAGATATAATATTCATTATGGATTGATATGTATACCTCGTTCGCACTTCAAAAGAATGTAAATGCGACCCTTCCATCCTAGGAAATATCGTTTGCAGATGTCTACGTATCGTAGCAATAGAATTCTAGTTCTTCTTAGAACGCGATATCGCATCTCACTTCTATGTTTCATGATAAGATATAATATTCATTGCGAAGTGTCATGTATATCTCGTATTCACATCAAATGAATGTAAATGCGACACTTCCATGCTAGGAAATAGCGTTTGCAGATGTCTACGTATCGTAGCAATAGAGCTCTAATGCTTCTCAAAACGCGATATAGCACCTCATTCCTATGATTCATGATAAGATATAATATTCATGGCGAAGTGTCATGTATACCTCGTATTCACTTCAAAAGAACGTAAATAAGACACTTCCATGCTAGGAAATAGCGTGTGCAGATGTCTACGTATCGTAGCAATAGAGTTCTAATGCTTCTTAGAACGCGATATCGCATCTCACTTCTATGTTTCATGATAAGATATAATATTCATTGCGAAGTGTCATGTATACCTCATATTCACTTCAAAAGAATGTAAATGCGACACTTCCATGCTAGGAAAATTGCGTTTGCAGATGTCTACGTATCGTAGCAATAGAGTTCTAATGCTTCCTAAAACGCGATGTCGCATCTCACTGCTATGTTTCATGATAAGGTATAATATTCATTGCGAAGCGTCATGTATACCTCGTATTCACTTCAAATGAATGTAAATGCGACACTTCCATGCTAGGAAATAGCGTTTGCAGATGTCTACGTATCGTTGCAATAGAGTTCTAATGCTTCTTAAAACGCGATATCGCATCTCACTGCTATGTTTCATGGGAAGATATAATATTCATTATGGATTGATATGTATACCTCGTTCGCACTTCAAAAGAATGTAAATGCGACCCTTCCATCCTAGGAAATATCGTTTGCAGATGTCTACGTATCGTAGCAATAGAATTCTAGTTCTTCTTAGAACGCGATATCGCATCTCACTTCTATGTTTCATGATAAGATATAATATTCATTGCGAAGTGTCATGTATATCTCGTATTCACATCAAAAGAATGTAAATGCGACACTTCCATGCTAGGAAATAGCGTTTGCAGATGTCTACGTATCGCAGCAATAGAGTTCCAATGCTTCCTAAAACGCGATATCGCATCTCTCTTCTATGTTTCATGAGAAGGTATAATATTCATTGCGAAGCGTCATGTATACCTCGTATTCACGTCACAAGAATGTAAATGCGACACTTCCTTGCTAGGAAATATTGTTTGCAGATGTCTACGTATCATAGCAATAGAGTACTAATGCTTCTTAAAACGAGATGTCGTATTTCATTTCTATGTTTCGTAATAAGATATAATATTCATTGTGTAATGTTATGTATACCACGCATTCACTTCAGAGGAATGTAAGTGCGAAATTTCCTTGCTAGAAAATAGAGTTTGCAGATGTCTACGTATATAGGCAGTAGAGTTCTAATGCTTCTCAAAACTCGATATAGCACCTCATTCCTATGTTTCATGATAAGATATAATATTCATTGCGAAGTTTCATGTATATCTCGTATTCACATCAAAAGAATGTAAATGCGACACTTCCATGCTAGGAAATAGCAGTTGCAGATGTCTACGTATCGCAGCAATAGAGTTCCAATGCTTCCTAAAACGCGATATCGCATCTCTCTTCTATATTTCATGATAAGGTATAATATTCATTGCGAAGCGTCATGTATACCTCGTATTCACTTCAAATGAATGTAAATGCGTCACTTCCATGCTAGGAAATAGCGTGTGCAGATGTCTACGTATCGCAGCAATAGAGATCCAATGCTTCCTAAAACGCGATATCGCATTACTGTTCTATGTTTCATGATAAGGTATAATATTCATTTCGAAGTGTCATGTATACCTCGTATTCACTTCAAATGAATGTAAATGCGACACTTCCATGCTAGGAAATAGCGTTTGCAGATGTCTGCGTATCGTAGCAATAGAGTTCCAATGCTTCCTAAAACGCGATATCGCATCTCTCTTCTATGTTTCATGAGAAGGTATAATATTCATTGCGAAGCGTCATGTATACCTCGTATTCACTTCACAAGAATGTAAATGCGACACTTCCTTGCTAGGAAATATTGTTTGCAGATGTCTACGTATCATAGCAATAGAGTACTAATGCTTCTTAAAACGAGATGTCGTATTTCTTTTCTATGTTTCGTAATAAGATATAATATTCATTGTGTAATGTTATGTATACCTCGTATTCACTTCAGAGGAATGTAAGTGCGAAATTTCCTTGCTAGAAAATAGAGTTTGCAGATGTCTACGTATATAGGCAGTAGAGTTCTAATGCTTCTCAAAACTCGATATAGCACCTCATTCCTATGTTTCATGATAAGATATGATATTCATTGCGAAGTTTCATGTATATCTCGTATTCACATCAAAAGAATGTAAATGCGACACTTCCATGCTAGGAAATAGCAGTTGCAGATGTCTACGTATCGCAGCAATAGAGTTCCAATGCTTCCTAAAACGCGATATCGCATCTCTCTTCTATATTTCATGATAAGGTATAATATTCATTGCGAAGCGTCATGTATACCTCGTATTCACTTCAAATGAATGTAAATGCGACACTTCCATGCTAGGAAATAGCGTTTGCAGATGTCTACGTATCGTAGCAATAGAGCTCTAATGCTTCTCAAAACGCGATATAGCACCTCATTCCTATGTTTCATGATAAGATATAATATTCATGGCGAAGTGTCATGTATACCTCGTATTCACTTCAAAAGAACGTAAATAAGACACTTCCATGCTAGGAAATAGCGTGTGCAGATGTCTACGTATCGTAGCAATAGAGTTCTAATGCCTCTTAGAACGCGATATCGCATCTCACTTCTATGTTTCATGATAAGATATAATATTCATTGCGAAGTGTCATGTATACCTCATATTCACTTCAAAAGAATGTAAATGCGACACTTCCATGCTAGGAAATAGCGTTTTGCAGATGTCTACGTATCGTAGCAATAGAGTTCTAATGCTTCTTAAAACGCGATATCGCATCTCACATCTATGTTTCATGATAAGATATAATATTCATTGCGAAGTGTCATGTATACCTCGTATTCACTTCAAAAGAACGTAAATAAGACACTTCCATGCTAGGAAATAGCGTTTTCAGATGTCTACGTATCACAGCCATAGAGTACTAATGCTTCTTAAAACGAGATGTCGTATTTCATTTCTATGTTTCGTAATAAGGTATAATATTCATTGTGTAATGTTATGTATACCTCGTATTCACTTCAGTGGAATGTAAGTGCGAAATTTCCTTGCTAGGAAATAGCGTTTGCAGATGTCTACGTATCGTAGCAATAGAGTTCTAATGCTTCTTAAAACGCGATATCGCATCTCACTGCTATGTTTCATGAGAAGATATAATATTCATTGCGAAGTGTCATGTATATCTCGTATTCACATCAAAAACATGTAAATGCGACACTTCCATGCTAGGAAATAGCGTTTGCAGATGTCTACGTATCGCAGCAATAGAGTTCCAATGCTTCCTAAAACGCGATATCGCATCTCTCTTCTATGTTTCATGATAAGGTATAATATTCATTGCGAAGTGCCATGTATACCTCGTTTTCACTTCAGAAGAATGTAAATGCGACACTTCCTTGCTAGGAAATATTGTTTGCAGATGTCTACGTATCACAGCAATAGAGTACTAATGCTTCTTAAAACGAGATGTCGTATTTCATTTCTATGTTTCGTAATAAGGTATAATATTCATTGTGTAATGTTATGTATACCTCGTATTCACTTCAGTGGAATGTAAGTGCGAAATTTCCTTGCTAGGAAATAGAGTTTGCAGATGTCTACGTATATAGGCAATAGAGCTCTAATGCTTCTCAAAACTCGATATAGCACCTCATGCCTATGTTTCATGATAAGATATAATATTCATTGCGAAGTGTCATGTATATCTCGTATTCACATCAAAAGAATGTAAATGCGACACTTCCATGCTAGGAAATAGCGTTTGCAGATGTCTACGTATCGCAGCAACAGAGTTCCAATGCTTCCTAAAACGCGATATCGCATCTCTCTTCTATGTTTCATGAGAAGATATAATATTCATTATGGAGTGTTATGTATACCTCGTACTCACTTCAAAAGAATGTAAATGCGACCCTTCCATCCTAGGAAATAGCGTTTGCAGATGTCTACGTATCGTAGCAATAGAGTTCTAGTGCTTCTTAGAAGGCGATATCGCATCCCACTTCTATGTTTCATGATAAGATATAATATTCATTGCGAAGTGTCATGTATACCACGTATTCACTTCAGAAGAACGTAAATAAGACACTTCCATGCTAGGAAATAGCGTTTGCAGATGTTTACGTATCGTAGCAATAGAGCTCTAATGCTTCTCAAAACGCGATATAGCACCTCATTCCTACGTTTCATGATAAGATATAATATTCATTGCGAAGTGTCATGTATACCTCGTATTCACTTCAAAAGAATGTAAATGCGACACTTCCATGCTAGGAAATAGGGTTTGCAGATGTCTACGTATCGTAGAGTTCTAGTGCTTCTTAGAACGCGATATCGCATCTCACTTCTATGTTTCATGATAAGATATAATATTCATTGCGAAGTGTCATGTATACCTCGTATTCACTTCAAAAGAATGCAAATGCGACACTTCCATGCTAGGAAATAGCGTTTGCAGATGTTTACGTATCGCAGCAATAGAGTTCCAATGCTTCCTAAAACGCGATATCGCATCTCTCTTCTATGTTTCATGAGAAGGTATAATATTCATTGCGAAGCGTCATGTATACCTCGTATTCACTTCAAATGAATGTAAATGCGACACTTCCATGCTAGGAAATAGCGTTTGCAGATGTCTACGTATCGCAGCAATAGAGATCCAATGCTTCCTAAAACGCGATATCGCATCACTCTTCGATGTTTCATGATAAGGTATAATATTCATTACGAAGTGTCATGTATACCTCGTATTCACTTCAAATGAATGTAAATGCGACACTTCCATGCTAGGAAATAGCGTTTGCAGATGTCTACGTATCGCAGCAATAGAGATCCAATGCTTCCTAGAACGCGATATCGCATCACTCTTCTATGTTTCATGACAAGGTATAATATTCATAGCGAAGTGTCATGTATACCTCGTATTCACTTCAAATGAATGTAAATGCGACACTTCCATGCTAGGAAATAGCGTTTGCAGATGTCTACGTATCGTAGCAATAGAGTTCTAATGCTTCTTAAAACGCGATATCGCATCTCACTGCTATGTTTCATGATAGGATATAATATTCATTATGGAGTGATATGTATACCTCGTACTCACTTCAAAAGAAAGTAAATGAGACCCTTCCATGCTAGGGAATAGCCTTTGCAGATGTCTGCGTATCGTAGCAATAGAGTTCTAATGCTTCTTAAAACGAGATGTCGCAACTCATTCCTATGTTTCATGATAAGATATAATATTCATTGCGAAGTGTCATGTATGCCTCGTATTCACTTCAAAAGAATGTAAATGCGTCACTTCCATGCTAGGAAATAGCGTTTGCAGATGTCTACGTATCGCAGCAATAGAGATCCAATGCTTCCTAAAACGCGATATCGCATCACTCTTCTGTGTTTCATGATAAGGTATAATATTCATTACGAAGTGTCATGTATACCACGTATTCACTTCAAATGAATGTAAATGCGACACTTCCATGCTAGGAAAATTGCGTTTGCAGATGTCTACGTATCGTAGCAATAGAGTTCTAATGCTTCCTAAAACGCGATATCGCATCTCACTGCTATGTTTCATGATAAGGTATAATATTCATTGCGAAGCGTCATGTATACCTCGTATTCACTTCAAATGAATGTAAATGTGACACTTCCATGCTAGGAAATAGCGTTTGCAGATGTCTACGTATCGTAGCAATAGAGTTCTAATGCTTCTTAAAACGCGATATCGCATCTCACTGCTATGTTTCATGATAAGGTATAATATTCATTGCGAAGCGTCATGTATACCTCGTATTCACTTCAAATGAATGTAAATGCGACACTTCCATGCTAGGAAATAGCGTTTGCAGATGTCTACGTATCGTAGCAATAGAGTTCTAATGCTTCTTAAAACGCGATATCGCATCTCACTGCTATGTTTCATGAGAAGATATAATATTCATTGCGAAGTGTCATGTATATCTCGTATTCACATCAAAAACATGTAAATGCGAAACTTCCATGCTAGGAAATAGCGTTTGCAGATGTCTACGTATCGCAGCAATAGAGTTCCAATGCTTCCTAAAACGCGATATCGCATCTCTCTTCTATGTTTCATGATAAGGTATAATATTCATTGCGAAGTGCCATGTATACCTCGTATTCACTTCAGAAGAATGTAAATGCGACACTTCCTTGCTAGGAAATATTGTTTGCAGATGTCTACGTATCACAGCAATAGAGTACTAATGCTTCTTAAAACGAGATGTCGTATTTCATTTCTATGTTTCGTAATAAGGTATAATATTCATTGTGTAATGTTATGTATACCTCGTATTCACTTCAGTGGAATGTAAGTGCGAAATTTCCTTCCTAGGAAATGGAGTTTGCAGATGTCTACGTATATAGGCAATAGAGTTCTAATGCTTCTCACAACTCGATATAGCACCTCATTCCTATGTTTCATGATAAGATATAATATTCATTGCGAATTGTCATGTATATCTCGTATTCACATCAAAAGAATGTAAATGCGACACTTCCATGCTAGGAAATAGCGTTTGCAGATGTCTACGTATCGCAGCAACAGAGTTCCAATGCTTCCTAAAACGCGATATCGCATCTCTCTTCTATGTTTCATGAGAAGATATAATATTCATTGCGAAGTGTCATGTATACCACGTATTCACTTCAAAAGAACGTAAATAAGACACTTCCATGCTAGGAAATAGCGTTTGCAGATGTTTACGTATCGTAGCAATAGAGCTCTAATGCTTCTCAAAACGCGATATAGCACCTCATTCCTACGTTTCATGATAAGATATAATATTCATTGCGAAGTGTCATGTATACCTCGTATTCACTTCAAAAGAATGTAAATGCGACACTTCCATGCTAGGAAATAGGGTTTGCAGATGTCTACGTATCGTAGCAATAGAGTTCTAATGCTTCTCAAAACGCGATATAGCACCTCATTCCTATGTTTCATGATGAGATATAATATTCATTGCGAAGTGTCACGTATACCTCGTATTCACTTCAAAAGAATGTAAATGCGATACTTCCATGCTAGGAAATAGCGTTTGCAGATGTCTACGTATCGCAGCAATAGAGATCCAATGCTTCTTAAATCGCGATATCGCATCACTCTTCTATGTTTCATGATAAGGTATAATATTCATTACGAAGTGTCGTGTATACCTCGTATTCACTTCAAATGAATGTAAATGCGACACTTCCATGCTAGGAAATAGCGTTTGCAGATGTCTACGTATCGTAGAGTTCTAGTGCTTCTTAGAACGCGATATCGCATCTCACTTCTATGTTTCATGATAAGATATAATATTCATTGCGAAGTGTCATGTATACCTCGTATTCACTTCAAAAGAATGTAAATGCGACACTTCCATGCTAGGAAGTGGCGTTTGCAGATGTCTACGTATCGTAGCAATAGGGTTCTAATGCTTCTTAAAATGCGATATCGCATCACACTTCTATGTTTCATGATAAGATATAATATTCATTTGAAGTGTCATGTATACCTCGATTTCACTTCACAAGAATGTAAATGCGACTCTTCCTTGCAAGGAAAGATTGTTTGCAGATGTCTACGTATCACAGCAATAGAGTACTAATGCTTCTTAAAACGCGATATCGCATCTCACTGCTATGTTTCATGATAAGATATAATATTCATTGCGAAGTGTCATGTATACCTCGTATTCACTTCAAAAGAATGTAAATGCGACACTTCCATGCTAGGAAATAGCGTTTGCAGATGTCTACGTATCGTAGCAATAGATTTCTAATGCTTCTCAAAACGCGATGTAGCACCTCATTCCTATGTTTCATGATAAGCTATAATATTCATTGCGAAGTGTCATGTATATCTCGTATTCACTTCAAAAGAATGTAAATGCGACACTTCCATGCTAGGAAATAGCGGTTGCGGATGTCTACGTATCGCAGCAATAGAGTTCCAATGCTTCCTAAAACGCGATATCGCATCTCTCTTATATGTTTCATGAGAAGGTATAATATTCATTGCGAAGCGTCATGTATACCTCATATTCACTTCAAATGAATGTAAATGCGACACTTCCATGCTAGGAAATAGCGTTTGCAGATGTCTACGTATCGCAGCAATAGAGATCCAATGCTTCCTAAAACGCGATATCGCATCACTCTTCTATGTTTCATGATAAGGTATAATATTCATTACGAAGTGTCATGTATACCTCGTATTCACTTCAAATGAATGTAAATGCGACACTTCCATGCTAGGAAATAGCGTTTGCAGATGTCTACGTATCGCAGCAATAGAGATCCAATGCTTCCTAAAACGCGATATCGCATCACTCTTCTATGTTTCATGACAAGGTATTATATTCATAGCGAAGTGTCATGTATACCTCGTATTCACTTCAAATGAATGTAAATGCGACACTTCCATGCTAGGAAATAGCGTTTGCAGATGTCTACGTATCGTAGCAATAGAGTTCTAATGCTTCTTAGAACGCGATATCGCATCTCACTGCTATGTTTCATGATAGGATATAATATTCATTATGGAGTGATATGTATACCTCGTACTCACTTCAAAAGAAAGTAAATGCGACCCTTCCATGCTAGGGAATAGCCTTTGCAGATGTCTACGTATCGTAGCAATAGAGTTCTAATGCTTCTTAAAACGCGATATCGCATCTCACTGCTATGTTTCATGATAAGATATAATATTCATTATGGAGTGATATGTATACCTCGTACTCACTTCAAAAGAAAGTAAATGCGACACTTCCATGCTAGGAAGTAGCGTTTGCAGATGTCTACGTATCGTAGCAATAGGGTTCTAATGCTTCTTAAAATGCGATATCGCATCACACTTCTATGTTTCATGATAAGATATAATATTCATTGCGAAATGTCATGTATACCTCGTATTCACTTCAAATGAACGTAAATAAGACACTTCCATGCTAGGAAATAGCGTTTGCAGATGTCTACGTATCGTAGCAATAGAGTTCTAATGCTTCTTAGAACGCGACATCGCATCTCACTTCTATGTTTCATGATAAGATATAATATTCACTACGAAGTGTCATGTATACCTCGTATTCACTTCAAATGAATGTAAATGCCACACTTCCATGCTAGGAAATAGCGTTTGCAGATGTCTACGTATCACAGCAATAGAGTACTAATGCTTCTTAGAACGAGATGTCGTATTTCATTTCTATGTTCCGTAATAAGATATAATATTCATTGTGTAATGTTATGTATACCTCGTATTCACTTCTATCGAATGTAAATGCGACACTTCCATGCTAGGAAATAGCGTTTGCAGATGTCTACGTGTCGTAGCAATAGAGTTCTAATGCTTCTTAAAACGCCATATCGCATCTCACTGCTATGTTTCATGATAAGATATAATATTCATTGCGAAGTGTCATGCATATCTCGTATTCACTTCAAAAGAATGTAAATGCGACCCTTCCATGCTAGGAAATAGCCTTTGCAGATGTCTACGTATCGTAGCAATAGAGTTCTAATGCTTCTCAAAACGCGATATAGCACCTCATTCCTATGTTTCATGATAAGCTATAATATTCATTGCAAAGTGTCATGTATATCTCGTATTCACTTAAAAAGAATGTAAATGCGACACTTCCTTGCTAGGAAATATTGTTTGCAGATGTCTGCGTATCACAGCAATAGAGTACTAATGCTTCTTAAAACGAGATGTCGTATTTCACTTCTATGTTTCTTAATAAGATATAATATTCATTGTGTAATGTTATGTATACCTCGTATTCACTTCAGTGGAATGTAAGTGCGAAATTTCCTTGCTAGGAAATAGACTTTGCAGATGTCTACGTATCGCAGCAATAGAGATCCAATGCTTCCTAAAACGCGATATCGCATCACTCTTCTGTGTTTCATGATAAGGTATAATATTCATTACGAAGTGTCATGTATACCACGTATTCACTTCAAATGAATGTAAATGCGACACTTCCATGCTAGGAAATAGCGTTTGCAGATGTTTACGTATCGCAGCAATAGAGTTCCAATGCTTCCTAAAACGCGATATCGCATCTCTCTTCTATGTTTCATGAGAAGGTATAATATTCATTGCGAAGCGTCATGTATACCTCGTATTCACTTCAAATGAATGTAAATGCGACACTTCCATGCTAGGAAATAGCGTTTGCAGATGTCTACGTATCGCAGCAATAGAGATCCAATGCTTCCTAAAACGCGATATCGCATCACACTTCGATGTTTCATGATAAGGTATAATATTCATTACGAAGTGTCATGTATACCTCGTATTCACTTCAAATGAATGTAAATGCGACACTTCCATGCTAGGAAATAGCGTTTGCAGATGTCTACGTATCGCAGCAATAGAGTTCCAATGCTTCCTAAAACGCGATATCGCATCTCTCTTCTATGTTTCATGATAAGGTATAATATTCATTGCGAAGTGCCATGTATACCTCGTTTTCACTTCAGAAGAATGTAAATGCGACACTTCCTTGCTAGGAAATATTGTTTGCAAATGTCTACGTATCACAGCAATAGAGTACTAATGCTTCTTAAAACGAGATGTCGTATTTCATTTCTATGTTTCGTAATAAGGTATAATATTCATTGTGTAATGTTATGTATACCTCGTATTCACTTCAGTGGAATGTAAGTGCGAAATTTCCTTGCTAGGAAATAGAGTTTGCAGATGTCTACGTATATAGGCAATAGAGCTCTAATGCTTCTCAAAACTCGATATAGCACCTCATGCCTATGTTTCATGATAAGATATAATATTCATTGCGAAGTGTCATGTATATCTCGTATTCACATCAAAAGAATGTAAATGCGACACTTCCATGCTAGGAAATAGCGTTTGCAGATGTCTACGTATCGCAGCAACAGAGTTCCAATGCTTCCTAAAACGCGATATCGCATCTCTCTTCTATGTTTCATGAGAAGATATAATATTCATTATGGAGTGTTATGTATACCTCGTACTCACTTCAAAAGAATGTAAATGCGACCCTTCCATCCTAGGAAATAGCGTTTGCAGATGTCTACGTATCGTAGCAATAGAGTTCTAATGCTTCTTAAAACGAGATGCCTCATTTCATTTCTATGTTCCGTGATAAGATATAATATTCATTGTGGAGTGTCATGTATACCTCGTATTCACTTCAAATGAATGTAAATGCGACACTTCCATGCTAGGAAGTAGCGGTTGCAGATGTCTACGTATCGCAGCAATAGAGTTCCAATGCTTCCTAAAACGCGATATCGCATCTCTCTTCTATGTTTCATGACAAGGTATAATATTCATTGCGAAGTGTCATGTATACCTCGTATTTACTTCAAATGAATGTAAATGCGACACTTCCATTCTAGGAAATAGCGTTTGCAGTTGTCTACGTATCGTAGCAATAGAGTTCTCATGCTTCTTAAAACGCGATATCGCATCTCACTGCTATGTTTCATGATAAGATATAATATTCATTATGGAGTGATATGTATACCTCGTACTCACTTCAAAAGAATGTAAATGCGACCCTTCCATGCTAGGGAATAGCCTTTGCAGATGTCTACGTATCGTAGCAATAGAGTTCTAATGCTTCTTAGAACGCGATATCGCATCTCACTTTTATGTTTCATGATAAGATATAATATTCATTGCGAAGTGTCATGTATACCTCGTCTTCACGTCAAAAGAACGTAAATAAGACACATCCATGCTAGGAAATAGCGTTTGCAGATGTCTACGTATCGTAGCAATAGAGTTCTAATGCTCCTTAAAACGCGATATCGCATCTCACTTCAGTGTTTCATGATAAGGTATAATATTCATTGCGAAGTGTCATGTATATCTCGTATTCACTTCAAACGAATGTAAATGCGACACTTCCATGCTAGGAAATAGCGTTTGCAGATGTCTACGTATCGTAGCAATAGAGTTCTAATGCTTCTTAGAACGCGATATCGCATCTAACTTTTATGTTTCATGATAAGATATAATATTCATTGCGAAGTGTCATGTATACCTCGTATTCACTTCAAAGGAATGTAAATGCGACACTTCCATGCTAGGAAACAGCGTTTGCAGATGTCTACGTATCGTAGCAATAGAGTTCTAATGCTTCTCAAAACGCGATATGGCACCTCATTTCTATGTTTCATGATAAGATATAATATTCATTGCGAAGTGTCATGTATATCTCGTATTCACTTCAAACGAATGTAAATGCGACACTTCCATGCTAGGAAATAGCGTTTGCAGATGTCTACGTAACGTAGCAATAGAGTTCTAATGCTTCCTAAAACGCGATATCGCATCTCACTGCTATGTTTCATGATAAGATATAATATTCTTTATGGAGTGTTATGTATACCTCGTACTCACTTCAAAAGAAAGTAAATGCGACCCTTCCATGCTAGGGAATAGCCTTTGCAGATGTCTACGTATCGTAGCAATAGAGTTCTAATGCTTCTTAGAACGCGATATCGCATCTCACATTTACGTTTCATGATAAGATATAATATTCATTGCGAAGTGTCATGTATACCTCGTATTCACTTCAAAAGAATGTAAACGCGACACTTCCATGCTAGGAAATAGCGTTTGCAGATGTCTACGTATCGTAGCAATAGAGTTCTAGTGCTTCTAAAAACGCGATATAGCACCTCATTCCTATGTTTCATGATAAGATATAATATTCATTGCGAAGTGTCATGTATACCTCGATTTCTCTTCACAAGAATGTAAATGCGACACTTCCTTGCTAGGAAATAGCGTTTGCAGATGTCTACGTATCACAGCAATAGAGTTCCAATGCTTCCTTAAACGCGATATCGCATCTCCCTTCTATGTTTCATGATAAGGTATAATATTCATGGCGAAGTGTCATGTATACCTCGTATTCACTTCAAATGAATGTAAATGCGACACTTCCATGCTAGGAAATAGCGTTTGCAGATGTCTACGTATCGTAGCAATAGAGTTCTAATGCTTCTTAAAACGAGATGCCTCATTTCATTTCTATGTTCCGTGATAAGATATAATATTCATTGTGGAGTGTCATGTATACCTCGTATTCACTTCAAATGAATGTAAATGCGACACTTCCATGCTAGGAAATAGCGTTTGCAGATGTCTACGTATCGTAGCAATAGAGTTCTAATGCTTCTTAAAACGAGATGCCTCATTTCATATCTATGTTCCGTGATAAGATATAATATTCATTGTGGAGTGTCATGTATACCTCGTATTCACTTCAAATGAATGTAAATGCGACACTTCCATGCTAGGGAATAGCCTTTGCAGATGTCTACGTATCGTAGCAATAGAGTTCTAATGCTTCTTAGAACGCGATATCGCATCTCACTTTTATGTTTCATGATAAGATATAATATTCATTGCGAAGTGTCATGTATACCTCGTATTCACTTCAAAAGAATGTAAATGCGACACTTCCATGCTAGGAAATAGCGTTTGCAGATGTCTACGTATCGTAGCAATAGAGCTCTAATGCTTCTCAAAACGCGATATAGCACCTCATTCCTATGTTTCATGATAAGATATAATATTCATTGCGAAGTGTCATGTATATCTCGTATTCACTTCAAACGAATGTAAATGCGACACTTCCATGCTGGGAAATAGCGTTTGCAGATGTCTACGTATCGTAGCAATAGAGTTCTAATGCTTCTTAAAACGCGATATCGCATCTCACTGCTATGTTTCATGAGAAGATATAATATTCATTATGGAGTGTTATGTATACCTCGTACTCACTTCAAAAGAAAGTAAATGCGACCCTTCCATGCTAGGGAATAGCCTTTGCAGATGTCTACGTATCGTAGCAATAGAGTTCTAATGCTTCTTAGAACGCGATATCGCATCTCACATTTATGTTTCATGATAAGATATAATATTCATTGCGAAGTGTCATGTATACCTCGTATTCACTTCAAAAGAATGTAAACGCGACACTTCCATGCTAGGAAATAGCGTTTGCAGATGTCTACGTATCGTAGCAATAGATTTCTAGTGCTTCTAAAAACGCGATATAGCACCTCATTCCTATGTTTCATGATAAGATATAATATTCATTGCGAAGTGTCATGTATACCTCGATTTCTCTTCACAAGAATGTAAATGCGACACTTCCTTGCTAGGAAATAGCGTTTGCAGATGTCTACGTATCGCAGCAATAGAGTTCCAATGCTTCCTTAAACGCGATATCGCATCTCCCTTCTATGTTTCATGATAAGGTGTAATATTCATGGCGAAGTGTCATGTATACCTCGTATTCACTTCAAATGAATGTAAATGCGACACTTCCATGCTAGGAAATAGCGTTTGCAGATGTCTACGTATCACAGCAATAGAGTACTAATGCTTCTTACAACGAGATGTCGTATTTCATTTCTATGTTTCGTAATAAGATATACTATTCATTGTGTAATGTTATGTATACCTCGTATTCACTTCAGTGGAATGTAAGTGCGAAATTTCGTTGCTAGGAAATAGAGTTTGCAGATGTCTACGTATATTAGCAATAGAGTTCTAATGCTTCTCAGAACGCGATATAGCACCTCTTTCCTATGTTTCATGATAAGATATAATATTCATTATGGAGTGTTATGTATACCTCGTACTCACTTCAAAAGAAAGTAAATGCGACCCTTCCATGCTAGGGAATAGCCTTTGCAGATGTCTACGTATCGTAGCAATAGAGTTCTAATGCTTCTTAGAACGCGATATCGCATCTCACTTTTATGTTTCATGATAAGATATAATATTCATTGCGATGTGTCATGTATACCTCGTATTCACTTCAAATGAATGTAAATGCGACACTTCCATGCTAGGAAATAGCGTTTGCAGATGTCTACGTATCGCAGCAATAGAGTTCCAATGCTTCCTAAAACGCGATATCGCATCACTCTTCTATGTTTCATGATAAGGTATAATATTCATTACGAAGTGTCATGTATACCTCGTATTCACTTCAAATGAATGTAAATGCGACACTTCCATGCTAGGAAATAGCGTTTGCAGATGTCTACGTATCGTAGCAATAGTGTTCCAATGCTTCCTAAAACGCGATATCGCATCACACTTCTATGTTTCATGATAAGGTATAATATTCATTTCGAAGTGTCATGTATACCTCGTATTCACTTCAAATGAATGGAAATGCGACAATTCCATGCTAGGAAATAGCGTTTGCAGATGTCTACGTATCGTAGCAATAGAGTTCTAATGCTTCACAAAACGAGATGCCTCATTTCATTTCTATGTTTCATGATGAGATATAATATTCATTGAGAAGTGTCATGTATATCTCGTATTCACTTCAAACGAATGTAAATGCGACACTTCCATGCTAGGAAATAGCGTTTGCAGGTGTCTACGTATCGTAGCAATAGGGTTCTAATGCTTCTTAAAACGCGATATAGCACCTCCTTCCTATGTTTCATGATAAGATATAATATTGATTGCGATGTGTCATGTATATCTCGTATTCACATCAAAAGAATGTAATTGCGACACTTCCATGCTAGGAAATAGCGTTTGCAGATGTCTACGTATCGTAGCAATAGAGTTCTAATGCTTCTTAAAACGAGATGCCTCATTTCATTTCTATGTTCCGTGATAAGGTATAATATTCATTGAGAAGTGTCATGTATATCTCGTATTCACTTCAAACGAATGTAAATGCGACACTTCCATGCTAGGAAATAGCGTTTGCAGATGTCTACGTATCGTAGCAATAGAGTTCTAATGCTTCTTAAAACGAGATGCCTCATTTCATTTCTATGTTCCGTGATAAGATATAATATTCATTGCGAAGTGTCATGTATATCTCGTATTCACTTCAAACGAATGTAAATGCGACACTTCCATGCTAGGAAATAGCGTTTGCAGATGTCTACGTATCGTAGCAATAGAGTACTAATGCTTCTTAGAACGCGATATCGCATCTCACTTTTATGTTTCATGATAAAATATAATATTCATTGCGAATTGTCATGTATACCTCGTATTCACTTCAAAGGAATGTAAATGCGACACTTCCATGCTAGGAAACAGCGTTTGCAGATGTCTACGTATCGTAGCAATAGAGTTCTAATGCTTCTCAAAACGCGATATGGCACCTCATTTCTATGTTTCATGATAAGATATAATATTCATTGCGAAGTGTCATGTGTATCTCGTATTCACTTCAAACGAATGTAAATGCGACACTTCCATGCTAGGAAATAGCGTTTGCAGATGTCTACGTATCGTAGCAATAGAGTTCTAATGCTTCTCAAAACGCGATATAGCACCTCCTTCCTATGTTTCATGATAAGATATAATATTGATTGCGATGTGTCATGTATATCTCGTATTTACATCAAAAGAATGTAAATGCGACACTTCCATGCTAGGAAATAGCGTTTGCAGATGTCTACGTATCGTAGCAATAGAGTTCTAATGCTTCTTAGAACGCGATATCGCATCTAACTTTTATGTTTCATGATAAGATATAATATTCATTGCGAAGTGTCATGTATACCTCGTATTCACTTCAAAGGAATGTAAATGCGACACTTCCATGCTAGGAAACAGCGTTTGCAGATGTCTACGTATCGTAGCAATAGAGTTCTAATGCTTCTCAAAACGCGATATGGCACCTCATTTCTATGTTTCATGATAAGATATAATATTCATTGCGAAGTGTCATGTATATCTCGTATTCACTTCAAACGAATGTAAATGCGACACTTCCATGCTAGGAAATAGCGTTTGCAGATGTCTACGTATCGTAGCAATAGAGTTCTAGTGCTTCTTAAAACGCGATATCGCATCTCACTGCTATGTTTCATGAGAAGATATAATATTCATTATGGAGTGTTATGTATACCTCGTACTCACTTCAAAAGAATGTAAATGCGACACTTCCATGCTAGGGAATAGCGTTTGCAGATGTCTACGTATCGCAGCAATAGAGTTCCAATGCTTCCTAAAACGCGATATCGCATCTCACTGCTATGTTTCATGATAAGATATAATATTCATTATGGAGTGATATGTATACCTCGTACTCACTTCAAAAGAAAGTAAATGCGACCCTTCCATGCTAGGGAATAGCCTTTTCAGATGTCTACGTATCGTAGCAATAGAGTTCTAATGCTTCTCAAAACGCGATATAGCACCTCCTTCCTATGTTTCATGATAAGATATAATATTGATTGCGATGTGTCATGTATATCTGGTATTCACATCAAAAGAATGTAAATGCGACACTTCCATGCTAGGAAATAGCGTTTGCAGATGTCTACGTATCGTAGCAATAGAGTTCTAATGCTTCTTAAAACGAGATGCCTCATTTCATTTCTATGTTCCGTGATAAGATATAATATTCATTGTGGAGTGTCATGTATACCTCGTATTCACTTCAAAAGAACGTAAATAAGACACTTCCATGCTAGGAAATAGCGTTTGCAGATGACTACGTATCACAGCAATAGAGCACTAATGCTTCTTAAAACGAGATGTCGTATTTCATTTCTATTGTTTCGTAATAAGATATAATATTCATTGTGTAATGTTATGTATACCTCGTATTCACTTCAGTGAAATGTAAGTGCGAAATTTCCTTGCTAGGAAATAGAGTTTGCAGATGTCTACGTATATTAGCAATAAAGTTCTAATGCTTCTCAAAACGCGATATAGCACCCCATTCCTATGTTTCATGATGAGATATAATATTCATTGCGAAGTGTCATGTATATCTCGTATTCACATCAGAAGAATGTAAATGCCACACTTCCATGCTAGGAAATAGAGTTTGCAGATGTCTACGTATCGCAGCAATAGAGTTCCAATGCTTCCTAAAACGCGTTATCGCATCTCTCTTCTATGTTTCATGACAAGGTATAATATTCATTGCGAAGTGTCATGTATACCTCGTATTTACTTCAAATGAATGTAAAATGCGACACTTCCATTCTAGGAAATAGCGTTTGCAGTTGTCTACCTATCGTAGCAATAGAGTTCTCATGCTTCTTAAAACGCGATATCGCATCTCACTGCTATGTTTCATGATAAGATATAATATTCATTATGGAGTGATATGTATACCTCGTACTCACTTCAAAAGAATGTAAATGCGACCCTTCCATACTAGGGAATAGCCTTTGCAGATGTCTACGTATCGTAGCAATAGAGTTCTAATGCTTCTTAGAACGCGATATCGCATCTCACTTTTATGTTTCATGATAAGATATAATATTCATTGCGAAGTGTCATGTATACCTCGTATTCACTTCAAAAGAATGTAAATGCGACACTTCCATGCTAGGAAATAGCGTTCGCAGATGCCTACGTATCGTAGCAATAGAGTTCTAATGCTTCTCAAAAACGCGGATATAGCACCTCATTCCTATGTTTCATGATAAGATATAATATTCATTGCGAAGTGTCATGTATATCTCGTATTCACCTCAAACGAATGTAAATGCGACACTTCCATGCTAGGAAATAGCGTTTGCAGATGTCTACGTATCGTAGCAATAGAGTACTAATGCTTCTTAGAACGCGATATCGCATCTCACTTTTATGTTTCATGATAAGATATAATATTCATTGCGAAGTGTCATGTATACCTCGTCTTCACTTCAAAAGAACGTAAATAAGACACGTCCATGCTAGGAAATAGCGTTTGCAGATGTCTACGTATCGTAGCAATAGAGTTCTAATGCTTCTCAAAACGCGATATGGCACCCTCATTTCTATGTTTCATGATAAGATATAATATTCATTGCGAAGTGTCATGTATATCTCGTGGTTCACTTCAAACGAATGTAAATGCGACACTTCCATGCTAGGAAATAGCGTTTGCAGATGTCTACGTATCGTAGCAATAGAGTTCTAGTGCTTCTTAGAACGCGATATCGCATCTTCACTGCTATGTTTCATGAGAAGATATAATATTCATTATGGAGTGTTATGTATACCTCGTACTCACTTCAAAAGAATGTAAATGCGACACTTCCATGCTAGGGAATAGCGTTTGCAGATGTCTACGTATCGCAGCAATAGAGTTCCAATGCTTCCTAAAACGCGATATCGCATCACTCTTCTATGTTTCATGATAAGGTATAATATTCATAGCGAAGTGTCATGTATACCTCGTATTCACTTCAAATGAATGTAAATGCGACACTTCCATGCTAGGAAATAGCGTTTGCAGATGTCTACGTATCGTAGCAATAGAGTTCTAATGCTTCCTAAAACGCGATATCGCATCTCACTGCTATGTTTCATGATAAGATATAATATTCTTTATGGAGTGTTATGTATACCTCGTACTCACTTCAAAAGAAAGTAAATGCGACCCTTAAATGCTAGGGAATAGCCTTTGCAGATGTCTACGTATCGTAGCAATAGAGTTCTAATGCTTCTTAGAACGCGATATCGCATCTCACTTTTATGTTTCATGATAAGATATAATATTCATTGCGAAGTGTCATGTATACCTCGTATTCACTTCAAATGAATGTAAATGCGACACTTCCATGCTAGGAAATAGCGTTTGCAGATGTCTACGTATCACAGCAATAGAGTACTAATGCTTCTTAGAGTACTAATGCTTCGCGATATAGCACCTCATTCCTGTGTTTCATGATAAGATATAATATTCATTGTGGAGTGTCATGTATACCTCGTATTCACTCCAAACGAATGTAAATGCGACACTTCCATGCTAGGAAATAGCGTTTGCAGGTGTCTACGTATCGTACCAATAGAGTTCTAATGCTTCTTAAAACGCGATATCGCATCTCACTGCTATGTTTCATGATAAGATACAATATTCATTATGGAGTGATATGTATACCTCGTACTCACTTCAAAAGAATGTAAATGCGACCCTTCCATGCTAGGGAATAGCCTTTTCAGATGTCTACGTATCGTAGCAATAAAGTTCTAATGCTTCTCAAAACGCGATATAGCACCTCCTTCCTATGTTTCATGATAAGATATAATATTGATTGCGATGTGTCATGTATATCTCGTATTCACATCAAAAGAATGTAAATGCGACACTTCCATGCTAGGAAATAGCGTTTGCAGATGTCTACGTATCGTAGCAATAGAGTTCTAATGCTTCTTAAAACGAGATGCCTCATTTCATTTCTATGTTCCGTGATAAGATATAATATTCATTGTGGAGTGTCATGTATACCTCGTATTCACTTCAAATGAATGTAAATGCGACACTTCCATGCTAGGAAATAGCGTTTGCAGATGTCTACGTATCGTAGCAGTAGAGTTCTAATGCTTCTTAAAACGAGATGCCTCATTTCATATCTATGTTCCGTGATAAGATATAATATTCATTGTGGAGTGTCATGTATACCTCGTATTCACTTCAAATGAATGTAAATGCGACACTTCCATGCTAGGGAATAGCCTTTGCAGATGTCTACGTATCGTAGCAATAGAGTTCTAATGCTTCTTAGAACGCGATATCGCATCTCACTTTTATGTTTCATGATAAGATATAATATTCATTGCGAAGTGTCATGTATACCTCGTATTCACTTCAAAAGAATGTAAATGCGACACTTCCATGCTAGGAAATAGCGTTTGCAGATGTCTACGTATCGTAGCAATAGAGCTCTAATGCTTCTCAAAACGCGATATAGCACCTCATTCCTATGTTTCATGATAAGATATAATATTCATTGCGAAGTGTCATGTATATCTCGTATTCACTTCAAACGAATGTAAATGCGACACTTCCATGCTGGGAAATAGCGACTGCAGATGTCTACGTATCGTAGCAATAGAGTTCTAATGCTTCTTAAAACGCGATATCGCATCTCACTGCTATGTTTCATGAGAAGATATAATATTCATTATGGAGTGTTATGTATACCTCGTACTCACTTCAAAAGAAAGTAAATGCGACCCTTCCATGCTAGGGAATAGCCTTTGCAGATGTCTACGTATCGTAGCAATAGAGTTCTAATGCTTCTTAGAACGCGATATCGCATCTCACATTTACGTTTCATGATAAGATATAATATTCATTGCGAAGTGTCATGTATACCTCGTATTCACTTCAAAAGAATGTAAACGCGACACTTCCATGCTAGGAAATAGCGTTTGCAGATGTCTACGTATCGTAGCAATAGAGTTCTAGTGCTTCTAAAAACGCGATATAGCACCTCATTCCTATGTTTCATGATAAGATATAATATTCATTGCGAAGTGTCATGTATACCTCGATTTCTCTTCACAAGAATGTAAATGCGACACTTCCTTGCTAGGAAATAGCGTTTGCAGATGTCTACGTATCGCAGCAATAGAGTTCCAATGCTTCCTTAAACGCGATATCGCATCTCCCTTCTATGTTTCATGATAAGGTATAATATTCATGGCGAAGTGTCATGTATACCTCGTATTCACTTCAAATGAATGTAAATGCGACACTTCCATGCTAGGAAATAGCGTTTGCAGATGTCTACGTATCGTAGCAATAGAGTTCTAATGCTTCTTAAAACGAGATGCCTCATTTCATTTCTATGTTCCGTGATAAGATATAATATTCATTGTGGAGTGTCATGTATACCTCGTATTCACTTCAAATGAATGTAAATGCGACACTTCCATGCTAGGAAATAGCGTTTGCAGATGTCTACGTATCGTAGCAATAGAGTTCTAATGCTTCTTAAAACGAGATGCCTCATTTCATATCTATGTTCCGTGATAAGATATAATATTCATTGTGGAGTGTCATGTATACCTCGTATTCACTTCAAATGAATGTAAATGCGACACTTCCATGCTAGGGAATAGCCTTTGCAGATGTCTACGTATCGTAGCAATAGAGTTCTAATGCTTCTTAGAACGCGATATCGCATCTCACTTTTATGTTTCATGATAAGATATAATATTCATTGCGAAGTGTCATGTATACCTCGTATTCACTTCAAAAGAATGTAAATGCGACACTTCCATGCTAGGAAATAGCGTTTGCAGATGTCTACGTATCGTAGCAATAGAGCTCTAATGCTTCTCAAAACGCGATATAGCACCTCATTCCTATGTTTCATGATAGGATATAATATTCATTGCGAAGTGTCATGTATATCTCGTATTCGCTTCAAACGAATGTAAATGCGACACTTCCATGCTGGGAAATAGCGTTTGCAGATGTCTACGTATCGTAGCAATAGAGTTCTAATGCTTCTTAAAACGCGATATCGCATCTCACTGCTATGTTTCATGAGAAGATATAATATTCATTATGGAGTGTTATGTATACCTCGTACTCACTTCAAAAGAAAGTAAATGCGACCCTTCCATGCTAGGGAATAGCCTTTGCAGATGTCTACGTATCGTAGCAATAGAGTTCTAATGCTTCTTAGAACGCGATATCGCATCTCACATTTATGTTTCATGATAAGATATAATATTCATTGCGAAGTGTCATGTATACCTCGTATTCACTTCAAAAGAATGTAAACGCGACACTTCCATGCTAGGAAATAGCGTTTGCAGATGTCTACGTATCGTAGCAATAGAGTTCTAGTGCTTCTAAAAACGCGATATAGCACCTCATTCCTATGTTTCATGATAAGATATAATATTCATTGCGAAGTGTCATGTATACCTCGATTTCTCTTCACAAGAATGTAAATGCGACACTTCCTTGCTAGGAAATAGCGTTTGCAGATGTCTACGTATCGCAGCAATAGAGTTCCAATGCTTCCTTAAACGCGATATCGCATCTCCCTTCTATGTTTCATGATAAGGTATAATATTCATGGCGAAGTGTCATGTATACCTCGTATTCACTTCAAATGAATGTAAATGCGACACTTCCATGCTAGGAAATAGCGTTTGCAGATGTCTACGTATCACAGCAATAGAGTACTAATGCTTCTTACAACGAGATGTCGTATTTCATTTCTATGTTTCGTAATAAGATATACTATTCATTGTGTAATGTTATGTATACCTCGTATTCACTTCAGTGGAATGTAAGTGCGAAATTTCGTTGCTAGGAAATAGAGTTTGCAGATGTCTACGTATATTAGCAATAGAGTTCTAATGCTTCTCAGAACGCGATATAGCACCTCATTCCTATGTTTCATGATAAGATATAATATTCATTATGGAGTGTTATGTATACCTCGTACTCACTTCAAAAGAAAGTAAATGCGACCCTTCCATGCTAGGGAATAGCATTTGCAGATGTCTACGTATCGTAGCAATAGAGTTCTAATGCTTCTTAGAACGCGATATCGCATCTCACTTTTATGTTTCATGATAAGATATAATATTCATTGCGATGTGTCATGTATACCTCGTATTCACTTCAAATGAATGTAAATGCGACACTTCCATGCTAGGAAATAGCGTTTGCAGATGTCTACGTATCGCAGCAATAGAGTTCCAATGCTTCCTAAAACGTGATATAGCATCACTCTTCTATGTTTCATGATAAGGTATAATATTCATTACGAAGTGTCATGTATACCTCGTATTCACTTCAAATGAATGTAAATGCGACACTTCCATGCTAGGAAATAGCGTTTGCAGATGTCTACGTATCGTAGCAATAGAGTTCCAATGCTTCCTAAAACGCGATATCGCATCACACTTCTATGTTTCATGATAAGGTATAATATTCATTTCGAAGTGTCATGTATACCTCGTATTCACTTCAAATGAATGGAAATGCGACACTTCCATGCTAGGAAATAGCGTTTGCAGATGTCTACGTATCGTAGCAGTAGAGTTCTAATGCTTCACAAAACGAGATGCCTCATTTCATTTCTATGTTTCATGATGAGATATAATATTCATTGAGAAGTGTCATGTATATCTCGTATTCACTTCAAACGAATGTAAATGCGACACTTCCATGCTAGGAAATAGCGTTTGCAGGTGTCTACGTATCGTAGCAATAGGGTTCTAATGCTTCTTAAAACGCGATATCGCATCTCACTGCTATGTTTTGTGAGAAGATATAATATTCATTGCGAAGTGTCATGTATACCTCGTATTCACTTCAAATGAATGTAAATGCGACACTTCCATGCTAGGAAATAGCGTTTGCAGATGTCTACGTATCGCAGCAATAGAGTTCCAATGCTTCATAAAACGCGATATCGCATCACTCTTCTATGTTTCATGATAAGGTATAATATTCATAGCGAAGTGTCATGTATACCTCGTATTCACTTCAAATGAATGTAAATGCGACACTTCCATGCTAGGAAATAGCGTTTGCAGATGTCTACGTATCGTAGCAATAGAGTTCTAATGCTTCCTAAAACGCGATATCGCATCTCACTGCTATGTTTCATGATAAGATATAATATTCATTATGGAGTGTTATGTATACCTCGTACTCACTTCAAAAGAAAGTAAATGCGACCCTTAAATGCTAGGGAATAGCCTTTGCAGATGTCTACGTATCGTAGCAATAGAGTTCTAATGCTTCTTAGAACGCGATATCGCATCTCACTTTTATGTTTCATGATAAGATATAATATTCATTGCGAAGTGTCATGTATACCTCGTATTCACTTCAAATGAATGTAAATGCGACACTTCCATGCTAGGAAATAGCGTTTGCAGATGTCTACGTATCACAGCAATAGAGTACTAATGCTTCTTAAAACGAGATGTCGTATTTCATTTCTATGTTTCGTAAAAAGATATACTATTCATTGTGTAATGTTATGTATACCTCGTATTCACTTCAGTGGAATGTAAGTGCGAAATTTCGTTGCTAGGAAATAGAGTTTGCAGATGTCTACGTATATTAGCAATAGAGTTCTAATGCTTCTCAGAACGCGATATAGCACCTCATTCCTGTGTTTCATGATAAGATATAATATTCATTGTGGAGTGTCATGTATACCTCGTATTCACTTCAAACGAATGTAAATGCGACACTTCGATGCTAGGAAATAGCGTTTGCAGGTGTCTACGTATCGTAGCAATAGAGTTCTATTACTTCTCAAAACGCGATATGGCACCTCATTCCTATGTTTCATGATAAGATATAATATTCATTGCGATGTGTTATGTATACTTCGTATTCACTTCAAAAGAATGTAAATGCGACACTTCCTAGCAAGGAAGTAGCGTTTGCAGATGTCTACGTATAGTAGCAATAGAGTTCTTATGCTTCTCAAAACGCGATATCGCATCTCATTTCTATGTTTCATGATAAGATATAATATTCATTGCGAAGTGTCATGTATACCTCGGATACAGTTCAAAAGAATGTAAATGCCCCACTTCCTAGCTAGGAAATGCGTTTCCAGTTGTCTATGAATCGAAGCATTAGAGCTCTAATGATTCTTAAAACGGGATATCGCATCTCAGTTCTATGTTTCATGATAAGATGTAATATGCATTGCGGAGTGGCATGTATACCTCGTCAACAGTTCAAAAGAATGTTACTGCCACACATCCTTGATAGGAAAGGCGTTTCCAGTTGTCTACGAATCGTAGCATTATAGCTCCAGTGGTTCTTAAAACGCGATTTCGCATCTCAGTTCTATGTTTCATGATAGGGTATAATATTCATTGCGATGTGTCATGTACACCTCCTCTTCACTTCAAAAGAATGTAAATGCGACACTTCCTTTCTAGGAAATAGCGTTTGCAGAGGTCTATGTATCGTAGCAATAGAGTTCTAACGCCTCTTAAAACGCGATATCGCATCTCATTTCTATGTTTGATGATAAGATATAATATTCATTGCGAAATGTGATGTATACCTCGTATTCACTCCAAAAGAATGTAAATGCGACTATTGCTTGCTAGGAAATAGCGTTTGCAGATGTCTACGTATCGTAGCAATAGAGTTCTGATGCTACTTAAATCGCGATATCGCATCTCATTTATATGTTTCGTGATAAGATATAATATTCATTGCGAAGTGTCATGTATACCTCTTATTCACTTCAAAAGAAAGTAAATGCGATTACTGCTTGCTAGGAAATAGGGTCTGCAGATGTCTGCGTATCGTAGAAATAGAGTTCTAATGCTACTTAAATCGCGATATCTCCTCTCTCCTCTATGTTTCATGATATGATATAATATTCATTGCGAAGTGTCATGTATACCTCGTATTCACTTCAAAAGAATGCAAATGCGACTACTGCTTGATAGGAAATAGGGTTTGCAGATGTCTACGTATCGTAGCAATAGAGTTCTAATGCTTCTTAAATCGCGATATCGCATCTCATTTCTATGTTTCGTGATAAGATATAATAATCATTGCGAAGTGTCATGTATACCTCGTATTCACTCTAAAAGAATGTAAATGCAACTATTGCTTGCTAGGAAATGGCGTATTCAGATGTCTACGTGTCGTAGCAATGGCGTTTTAATGCTACTTAAATCGCGATATGGCATCTCATTTCTATGTTTCGTGATAAGATATAATAATCATTGCGAAGTGTCATGTATACCTCGTATTCACTCCAAAAGAATGTAAATGCGACTATTGCTTGCTAGGAAATAGCGTTTGCAGATGTCTACGTATCGTAGCAATAGAGTTCTGATGCTACCTAAATCGCGATATCGCATCTCATATATATGTTTCGTGATAAGATATAATATTCATTGCGAAGTGTCATGTATACCTCGTATTCCCTCCAAACGAATGTAAATGCGACACTTCCATGCTAGGAAACAGCGTTTGCAGATGTCTACGTATCGTAGCAATAGAGTTCTAATGCTTCTCAAAACGCGATATGGCACCTCATTTCTATGTTTCATGATAAGATATAATATTCATTGCGAAGTGTCATGTATATCTCGTATTCACTTCAAACGAATGTAAATGCGACACTTCCATGCTAGGAAATAGCGTTTGCAGATGTCTACGTATCGTAGCAATAGAGTTCTAGTGCTTCTTAGAACGCGATATCGCATCTCACTGCTATTTTTCATGAGAAGATATAATATTCATTATGGAGTGTTATGTATACCTCGTACTCACTTCAAAAGAATGTAAATGCGACCCTTAAATGCTAGGGAATAGCCTTTGCAGATGTCTACGTATCGTAGCAATAGAGTTCTAATGCTTCTTAGAACGCGATATCGCATCTCACTTTTATGTTTCATGATAAGATATAATATTCATTGCGAAGTGTCATGTATACCTCGTATTCACTTCAAATGAATGTAAATGCGACACTTCCATGCTAGGAAATAGCGTTTGCAGATGTCTACGTATCGCAGCTATAGAGTTCCAATGCTTCCTAAAACGCGATATCGCATCACTCTTCTATGTTTCATGATAAGGTATAATATTCATAGCGAAGTGTCATGTATACCTCGTATTCACTTCAAATGAATGTAAATGCGACACTTCCATGCTAGGAAATAGCGTTTGCAGATGTCTACGTATCGTAGCAATAGAGTTCTAATGCTTCCTAAAACGCGATATCGCATCTCACTGCTATGTTTCATGATAAGATATAATATTCATAGCGAAGTGTCATGTATACCTCGTATTCACTTCAAATGAATGTAAATGCCACACTTCCATGCTAGGAAATAGCGTTTGCAGATGTCTACGTATCACAGCAATAGAGTACTAATGCTTCTTAAAACGAGATGTCGTATTTCATTTCTATGTTTCGTAAAAAGATATACTATTCATTGTGTAATGTTATGTATACCTCGTATTCACTTCAGTGGAATGTAAGTGCGAAATTTCGTTGCTAGGAAATAGAGTTTGCAGATGTCTACGTATATTAGCAATAGAGTTCTAATGCTTCTCAGAACGCGATATAGCACCTCATTCCTGTGTTTCATGATAAGATATAATATTCATTGTGGAGTGTCATGTATACCTCGTATTCACTTCAAACGAATGTAAATGCGACACTTCCATGCTAGGAAATAGCGTTTGCAGGTGTCTACGTATCGTAGCAATAGAGTTCTATTACTTCTCAAAACGCGATATGGCACCTCATTCCTATGTTTCATGATAAGATATAATATTCATTGCGAAGTGTCATGTATATCTCGTATTCACTTCAAACGAATGTAAATGCGACACTTCCATGCTAGGAAATAGCGTTTGCAGATTTCTACGTATCGTAGCAATAGAGTTCTAATGTCTCTCAAAACGCGTAATCGCATCTCATTTCTATGTTTCATGACAAGATAAAATATTCATTGCGAAGTGTCATATATTCCTCGTATTCACATGTAAAGAATGTAAATGCGAAACTTCCTTGCTATGTAATAGCGTTTGCAAATGTCTACGTATCGAAGCAATAGAGTTCTAAAGCTTCTTAAAACACGATATCGCATCTCATTTCTTTGTTTCATGATAAGATCTATTATTCATTGCGAAGTGTCACTTGTACCTCGTATTCACTACAAAGGAATGTAAATGCGACACTTCCTTGCTAGGAAATAGCGTTTGCAGATGTCTTCGTATCGTAGAAATAGAGTTCTGACACTTCTTAAAACGCGATATCGCATCTCATTTCTATGTTTCACGATAAGATCTATTATTCATTGCGAAGTGTCACTTATACCTCGTATTCACTTCAAATGAATGTAAATGCGACTCTTCCTTGCTGGGAAATAACGATTGCAGATGACTACGTATCGAAACAATAGTGTACTAATGCTTCTTAAAACGAGATGTCGCATCTCATTTCTATGTTTCATGATAAGATATAATTTTCATTGCCAAGTAGCATGTATACCTCGCTTACACTTCAAATGAATGTAAATGCCACACTTCCTTGCTAGGTAATGGCGTTTCCAGATGACCATGTATCGAAGGATTAGAGTTCTACTGCTTCTTAAAACGCGATATTGCATCTCAATTCTATGTTTCAAAATAGGATATAATATTCCTTGCAAAGTGTTACGTATACCTCGTCTACACTCCAAAAGAATGTAAATGCCACACATCCTTGCTAGGAAATGCGTTACCAGATGTCTACGTATCGAAGCAATGGAGTTGTAATGATTCTTTAAACGCGATATCGCATATCAATTCTATGTTTCATGATAGGATGGAATATTCACTGCGAAGTGTTACGTATACCCCGTCTGCACTTCACAAGAATATACATGCCGCACGTCCTAGCTAAGAAATGACGTTTCTAGATGTCTACATATCGAAGCAATAGAGTTCTAATGTCTCTTATATCGCGATATCGCATCTCATTTCTATGTTTCATGACATGATACAGTAGTCATTGCGAATTGTTATGTATATCTCGTCTACACTCGAAAAGATTGTAAATGCACCATTTCTTTGCTAGGAAATAGCGTTTCCAGATGTCCACGTATAGAAGCAATAGATTTCTAATGCTTCTTATATCGCGATATCGCATCTAATTTCTATGTTTCATGATAAGATATAATATTCATTGCGAAGAGTCATGTATAGCTCGTATTCACTTCAGAAGAATGTAAATGCGACACCTCCTTGCTAGGATATAGCGTTTGCAGATGTCGACGTATCGTAGCAATACAGTTCTAATGCTTCCCAAAACGAGATATCGCATCTCCTTTCTATGTTTCATGATAAGATATAATATTCATTGCGATGTGTTATGTATACTTCGTATTCACTTCAAAAGAATGTAAATGCGACACTTCCTAGCAAGGAAGTAGCGTTTGCAGATGTCTACGTATAGTAGCAATAGAGTTCTTATGCTTGTCAAAACGCGATATCGCATCTCATTTCTATCTTTCATGATAAGATATAATATTCATTGCGAAGTGTCATGTATACCTCGGATACAGTTCAAAAGAATGTAAATGCCCCACTTCCTAGCTAGGAAATGCGTTTCCAGTTGTCTATGAATCGAAGCATTAGAGCTCTAATGATTCTTAAAACGGGATATCGCATCTCAGTTCTATGTTTCATGATAAGATGTAATATGCATTGCGGAGTGGCATGTATACCACGTCAACAGTTCAAAAGAATGTTACTGCCACACATCCTTGCTAGGAAATGCGTTTCCAGTTGTCTACGAATCGTAGCATTATAGCTCCAGTGGTTCTTAAAACGCGATTTCGCATCTCAGTTCTATGTTTCATGATAAGATATAATATTCATTGCGAAGTGTCATGTATACCTCGTATTCCCTCCAAACGAATGTAAATGCGACACTTCCTTGCTAGGAAATGGCGTATTCAGATGTCTACGTATCGTAGCAATAGAATTCTAATGCTACTTAAATCGCGATATCGCATCTCATTTATATGTTTCGTGATAAGATATAATATTCATCGCGAAGTGTCAGGTATACTTCGTATTCACTTCAAAAGAATGTAAATGTGACATTTCCATGATAGGAAATAGCCTTTGCGGATATCTCCGCATCGAGGCAATAGGGTTCTAATGCTTCTTAAAACGCGATATCGCATCACACTTCTATGTTTCATGATAAGATATAATATTCATTGCGAAGTGTCATGTATACCTCGTATTCCCTCCAAACGAATGTAAATGCGACACTTCCTTGCTAGGAAATGGCGTATTCAGATGCCTACGTATCGTAGCAATAGAGTTCTAATGCTACTTAAATCGCGATATCGCATCTCATTTATATGTTTCGTCATAAAATACAATATTCATCGCGAAGTGTCATGTATACCTCGTATTCACTTCAAAAGAATGTAAATGCGACACTTCCATGCGAGGAAATAGCGTCTGCAGATGTCTACGCGTCGAGGCAATAGAGTTCTAATGCTTCTTAAAACGCGATATCGCATCTAAATTCTATGTTTCATTATAAGATATAATATTCATTGCGAAGTGTCATGTATACCTCGTATTCACATCAAAAGAATGTAAATGCGACTATTCCTTGCTAGGGCATAGCGTTTGCAGATCCCTACGTGTCGTAGCAATAGATTTCTAATGCTTCTTATTTCGCGATGTCGCATCTCATTTCTATGTTTCGTGATATGTTATAATATTCATTCCGAAGTGTCATGTAAACCTCGAATTCACTTCAAAAGAATGTAAATGCGACTATTGGTTGCTAGGAAATAGCGATTGCAGATGTCTACGTATCGTAGCAATAGAGTTCTAATGCTTCTTAAAACGCGATATCGCATCTCACTGCTATGTTTCACGAGAAGATATAATATTCATTATGGAGTGTTATGTATACCTCGTACTCACTTCAAAAGAATGTAAATGCGACCCTTCCATCCTAGGAAATAGCGTTTGCAGATGTCTACGTATCGTAGCAATAGAGTTCTAGTGCTTCTTAGAACGCGATATCGCATCTCACTTCTATGTTTCATGATAAGATATAATATTCATTGCGAAGTGTCATGTATACCTCGTATTCACTTCAAAAGAACGTAAATAAGACACTTCCATGCTAGGAAATAGCGTTTGCAGATGTCTACGTATAGTAGCAATAGAGTTCTAATGCTTCTTAAAACGAGATGCCTCATTTCATTTCTATGTTCCGTGATAAGATATAATATTCATTGTGGAGTGTCATGTATACCTCGTATTCACTTCAAATGAATGTAAATGCGACACTTCCATGCTAGGAAGTAGCGGTTGCAGATGTCTACGTATCGTAGCAATAGGGTTCTAATGCTTCTTAAGACGCGATATCGCATCTCACTTCTATGTTTCATGATAACATATAATATTCATTGCGAAGTGTCATGTATACCTCGAGTTCTCTTCACAAGAATGTAAATGCGACACTTCCTTGCTAGGAAATAGCGTTTGCAGATGTCTACGTATCGCAGCAATAGAGTTCCAATGCTTCCTAAAACGCGATATCGCATCTCCCTTCTATGTTTCATGATAAGGTATAATATTCATTGCGAAGTGTTATGTATACCTCGTATTCACTTCAAGTGAATGTAAATGCGACACTTCCATGCTAGGAAATAGCGTTTGCAGATGTCTACGTATCACAGCAATAGAGTACTAATAATTCTTAAAACGAGATGTCGTATTTCATTTCTATGTTTCGTAATAAGATATAATATTCATTGTGTAATGTTATGTATACCTCGTATTCACTTCAGTGGAATGTAAGTGCGAAATTTCCTTGCTAGGAAATAGAGTTTGCAGATGTCTACGTATATTAGCAATAGAGATCTAATGCTTCTCAAAACGCGATATAGCACCCCATTCCTATGTTTCATGATAAGATATAATATTCATTGCGAAGTGTCATGTATATCTCGTATTCACATCAATAGAATGTAAATGCGACACTTCCATGCTAGGAAATAGCGTTTGCAGATGTCTACGTATGGCAGCAATAGAGTTCCAATGCTTCTTAAAACGCGATATCGCATCTCACTTCTATGTTTCATGATAAGATATAATATTCATTGCGAAGTGTCATGTATACCTTGGTTTCACTTCACAAGAATGAAAATGCGACACTTCCTTGCTAGGAAATGTTGTTTGCAGATGTCTACGTATCACAGCAATAGAGCACTAATGCTTCTTAAAACGGGATGTCGTATTTCATTTCTATGTTTCGTAATAAGATATAATATCCATTGTGTAATGTTATGTATACCTCGTATTCACTTCAGTGAAATGTAAGTGCGAAATTTCCTTGCTAGGAAATAGAGTTTGCAGATGTCTACGTATATTAGCAATAGAGTTCCAATGCTTCTCAAAACGCGATATAGCACCCCTTTCCTATGTTTCATGATAAGATATAATATTCATTGCGAAGTGTCATGTATATCTCGTATTCACATCAAAAGAATGTAAATGTGACACTTCCATGCTAGGAAAAAGCGTTTGCAGATGTCTACGTATCGCAGCAATAGAGTTGCAATGCTTCTTAAAACGCGATATCGCATCTCACTTCTATGTTTCATGATAAGATATAATATTCATTGCGAAGTGTCATGTATACCTTGGTTTCACTTCACAAGAATGAAAATGCGACACTTCCTTGCTAGGAAATGTTGTTTGCAGATGTCTACGTATCACAGCAATAGAGCACTAATGCTTCTTAAAACGAGATGTCGTATTTCATTTCTATGTTTCGTAATAAGATATAATATTCATTGTGTAATGTTATGTATACCTCGTATTCACTTCAGTGAAATGTAAGTGCGAAATTTCCTTGCTAGGAAATAGAGTTTGCAGATGTCTCCGTATATTAGCAATAGAGTTCTAATGCTTCTCAAAACGCGATATAGCACCTCTTTCCTATGTTTCATGATAAGATATAATATTCATTGCGAAGTGTCATGTATATCTCGTATTCACATCAAAAGAATGTAAATGCGACACTTCCATGCTAGGAAATAGCGTTTGCAGATGTCTACGTATCGCAGCAATAGAGTTGCAATGCTTCCTAAAACGCGATATCGCATCTCTCTTCTATGTTTCATGACAAGGTATAATATTCATTGCGAAGTGTCACGTATACCTCGTATTCACTTCAAAAGAACGTAAATAATACACTTCCATGCTAATAAATAGCGTTTTTAGATGTCTACGTATCGTAGCAATAGAGTTCTAATGCTTCTTAGAACGCGATATCGCATCTCACTTCTATGTTTCATGATAAGATATAATATTCATTGCGAAGTGTCATGCATATTTCGTATTCACATCAAAAGAATGTAAATGAAACACTTCCATGCTAGGAAATAGCGTTTGCAGATGTCTACGTATCGTAGCAATAGAGTTCTAATGCTACTTAAATCGCGATATCGCATCTCATTTATATGTTTCGTGATAAGATATAATATTCATCGCGAAGTGTCATGTATACCTCGTATTCACTTCAGAAAAATGTAAATGCGACACTTCCATGCTAGGAAATAGCGTCTGCAGATGTCTACGCGTCGAGGCAGTAGAGTTCTAATGCTTCTTAAAACGCGATATCGCATGTCAATTCTATGTTTCATTATAAGATATAATATTCATTGCGAAGTGTCATGTATACCTCGTATTCACATCAAAAGAATGTAAATGCGACTATTCCTTGCTAGGGCATAGCGTTTCCAGATGCCTACGTATCGTAGCAATAGTGTTCTAATGCTTCTTAGATCGCGATATCGCATCACATTTCTATGTTTCGTGATAAGTTATAATATTCAATCCGAAGTGTCATGTAAACCTCGAATTCACTTCAAAAGAATGTAAATGCGGCTATTGGTTGCTAGGAAATAGCGACTGCAGATGTCTACGTATCGTAGCAATAGATTTCTAATGCTTCTCAAAACGCGTTATAGCATCTCATTTCTATGTTTCCTGATAAGATATAATATTCATTGCGAAGTGTCATGTACACCTCGTATTCACTTCAAAACAATGTAAATGCGACACTTCCATGCTGGGAAATAGCGTCTGCAGCTGTCTACGCGTCGAGGCAATAGAGTTCTAATGCTTCTTAAAACGCGATATCGCATCTCACTTCTATGTTTCATGATAGGATATAATATTCATTGCGAAGTGTCATGTATACCTCGTATTCACTTCAAAAGAATGTAAATGCGACTATAGCTTGCTAGGAAATAGCGTTTGCAGATGTCTACGTATCGTAGCAATAGAGTTCTAATGCTTCTCAAAACGCGATATCGCATCTCATTTCTATGTTTCCTGATAAGATATAATATTCATTGCGAAGTGTCATGTACACCTCGTATTCACTTCAAAAAAATGTAAATGCGGCTATTGGTTGCTAGGAAATAGCGACTGCAGATGTCTACGTATCGTAGCAATAGATTTCTAATGCTTCTCAAAACGCGTTATAGCATCTCATTTCTATGTTTCCTGATAAGATATAATATTCATTGCGAAGTGTCATGTACACCTCGTATTCACTTCAAAAGAATGTAAATGCGACACTTCCATGCTGGGAAATAGCGTCTGCAGCTGTCTACGCGTCGAGGCAATAGAGTTCTAATGCTTCTTAAAACGCGATATCGCATCTCACTTCTATGTTTCATGATAGGATATAATATTCATTGCGAAGTGTCATGTATACCTCGTATTCACTTCAAAAGAATGTAAATGCGACTATTGCTTGCTAGGAAATAGCGTTTGCAGATGCCTACATATCGTAGCAATAAAATTCTAATGCTACTTAAATCGCGATATCGCATCTCATTTATATGTTTCGTGAAAAGATATAATTTTCATTGCGAAGTGTCATGTATACCTCGTAGTCGCTTGAAAAGTATGTAAAAGCGACTATTCCTTGCTAGGAAATAGCGTTTGCAGATGCCTACGTATCGTAGCAATAGAGTTCTAATGCTTCTTAGATCGCGATATCGCATCTCATTTCTATGTTTCCTGATAAGTTATAATATTCATTCCGAAGTGTCATGTATACCACGAATTCACTTCAAAAGAATGTAAATGCGGCACTTCCATGCTAGGAAATAGCGTTTGCAGATGCCTACATATCGTAACAATAAATTTCTAATGCTACTTAAATCGCAATATCGCATCTCATTTATATGTTTCGTGAAAAGATATAATATTCATTGCGAAGTGTCAGGTATACCTCGTATTCACTCCAAAAGAATGTAAATGCGACGTTTCCATCCTAGGGGATACCGTTTGCAGATGTCTACGTATAGTAGCAAGAGAGTCCTAATGCTTCTTAAAACGAGATGTCGCATTTCACTTCTATGTTTCGTGATAAGATATAATATTCATTGCGAAGTGTCATGTATACCTCGTATTCACTTCAAATGAATGTAAATGCGACACTTCCATGCTAGGAAATAGCGTTTTGCAGATGTCTGCGACGCGTAGCAATAGAGTTCTATGCTTCTTTAAACGCGATATCGCATATCACTGCTATGTTTCATGATAAGATATAATATTCATTATGGAGTGATATGTATACCTCGGACTCACTTCAAAAGAATGTAAATGCGACCCTTCCATGCTAGGGAATAGCCATTGCAAATGTCTACGTATCGTAGCAATAGAGTTCTAATGCTTCTTAAAACGCGATATCGCATCTCTCTTCTATGTTTCATGATAAGGTATAATATTCATTGCGAAGTGTCATGTATACCTCGTATTCACATCAAAAGAATGTAAATGCGACACTTCCATGCTAGGAAATAGCGTTTGCAGATGTCTACGTATCGTAGCAATAGAGTTCTAATGCTTCTTAGAACGCGATATCGCATCTCACTTCTATGTTTCATGATAAGATATAATATTCATTGCGAAGTGTCATGTATACCTCGTATTCACTTCAAAAGAATGTAAATACGACACTTCCATGCTAGGAAATAGCGTTTGCAGATGTCGACGTATCGCAGCAATAGAGTTGCAATGCTTCTTAAAACGCGATATCGCATCTCACTTCTATGTTTCATGATAAGATATAATATTCATTGCGATGTGTCATGTATACCTTGGTTTCACTTCACAAGAATGAAAATGCGACACTTCCTTGCTAGGAAATGTTGTTTGCAGATGTCTACGTATCACAGCAATAGAGCACTAATGCTTCTTAAAACGAGATGTCGTATTTCATTTCTATGTTTCGTAATAAGATATAATATTCATTGTGTAATGTTATGTATACCTCGTATTCACTTCAGTGAAATGTAAGTGCGAAATTTCCTTGCTAGGAAATAGAGTTTGCAGATGTCTCCGTATATTAGCAATAGAGTTCTAATGCTTCTCAAAATGCGATATAGCACCTCTTTCCTATGTTTCATGATAAGATATAATATTCATTGCGAAGTGTCATGTATATCTCGTATTCACATCAAAAGAATGTAAATGCGACACTTCCATGCTAGGAAATAGCGTTTGCAGATGTCTACGTATAGCAGCAATAGAGTTGCAATGCTTCCTAAAACGCGATATCGCATCTCTCTTCTGTGTTTCACGACAAGGTATAATATTCATTGCGAAGTGTCATGTATACCTCGTATTCACGTCAAATGAATGTAAATGCGACACTTCCATGCTAGGAAATAGCGTTTGCAGATGTCTACGTACCGTAGCAATAGAGTTCTAATGCTCCTTAAAACGAGATGCCTCATTTCATTTCTATGTTCCGTGATAAGATATAATATTCATTGTGGAGTGTCATGTATACCTCGTATTCACTTCAAATGAATGTAAATGCGACACTTCCATGCTAGGAAGTAGCGGTTGCAGATGTCTACGTATCGTAGCAATAGGGTTCTAATGCTTCTTAAGACGCGATATCGCATCTCACTTTTATGTTTCATGATAAGAAATAATATTCATTGCGAAGTGTCATGTATACCTCGATTTCTCTTCACAAGAATGTAAATGCGACACTTCCTTGCTAGGAAATAGCGTTTGCAGATGTCTACGTATCGCAGCAATAGAGTTCCAATGCTTCCTAAAACGCGATATCGCATCTCCCTTCTATGTTTCATGATAAGGTATAATATTCATTGCGAAGTGTCATGTATACCTCGATTTTTCTTCACAAGAATGTAAATGCGACACTTCCCTGCTAGGAAATAGCGTTTGCAGATGTCTACGTATCGCAGCAATAGAGTTCCAATGCTTCCTAAAACGCGATATCGCATCTCCCTTCTATGTTTCATGATAAGGTATAATATTCATTGCGAAGTGTCATGTATACCTCGTATTCACTTCAAAAGAACGTAAATAATACACTTCCATGCTAATAAATAGCGTTTTTAGATGTCTACGTATCGTAGTAATAGAGTTCTAATGCTTCTTAGAACGCGATATCGCATCTCACTTCTATGTTTCATGATAAGATATAATATTCATTGCGAAGTGTCATGCATATTTCGTATTCACATCAAAAGAATGTAAATGAAACACTTCCATGCTAGGAAATAGCGTTTGCAGATGTCTACGTGTCGTAGCAATAGAGTTCTAATGCTTCTTAAAACGAGATGCCTCATTTCATTTCTATGTTCCGTGATAAGATATAATATTCATTGTGGAGTGTCATGTATACCTCGTATTCACTTCAAATGAATGTAAATGCGACACTTCCATGCTAGAAAGTAGCGTTTGCAGATGTCTACGTATCGTAGCAATAGAGTTCTAATGCTACTTAAATCGCGATATCGCATCTCATTTATATGTTTCGTGATAAGATATAATATTCATCGCGAAGTGTCATGTATACCTCGTATTCACTTCAGAAAAATGTAAATGCGACACTTCCATGCTAGGAAATAGCGTCTGCAGATGTCTACGCGTCGAGGCAGTAGAGTTCTAATGCTTCTTAAAACGCGATATCGCATGTCAATTCTATGTTTCATTATAAGATATAATATTCATTGCGAAGTGTCATGTATAACTCGTATTTACATCAAAGAATGTAAATGCAACTATTCCTTGCTAGGGCATAGCGTTTGCAGATGCCTACGTATCGTTGCAATAGAGTTCTAATGCTTCTTAGATCGCGATATCGCATCTCATTTCTATGTTTCGTGATAAGTTATAATATTCATTCCGAAGTGTCATGTAAACCTCGAATTCACTTCAAAAGAATGTAAATGCGACTATTGGTTGCTAGGAAATAGCGATTGCAGATGTCTACGTATCGTAGCAATAGACTTCTAATGCTTCTCAAAACGCGTTATAGCATCTCATTTCTATGTTTCCTGATAAGATATAATATACATTGCGAAGTTTCATGTACACCTCGTATTCACTTCAAAAGAATGTAAATGCGACACTTCCATGCTAGGAAATAGCGTCTGCAGATGTCTACGCGTCGAGGCAATAGAGTTCTAATGCTTCTTAAAACGCGATATCGAAACTCAATTCTATGTTTCATTATAAGATATAATATTCATTGCGAAGTGTCATGTATACCTCGTATTCACATCAAAAGAATGCAAATGCGACTATTCCTTGCTAGGGCATAGCGTTTGCAGATGCCTACGTATCGTAGCAATAGTGTTCTAATGCTTCTTAGATCGCGATATCGCATCACATTTCTATGTTTCGTGATAAGTTATAATATTCAATACGAAGTGTCATGTAAACCTCGAATTCACTTCAAAAGAATGTAAATGCGGCTATTGGTTGCTAGGAAATAGCGACTGCAGATGTCTACGTATCGTAGCAATAGATTTCTAATGCTTCTCAAAACGCGTTATAGCATCTCATTTCTATGTTTCCTGATAAGATATAATATTCATTGCGAAGTGTCATGTACACCTCGTATTCACTTCAAAAGAATGTAAATGCGACACTTCCATGCTGGGAAATAGCGTCTGCAGCTGTCTACGCGTCGAGGCAATAGAGTTCTAATGCTTCTTAAAGCGCGATATCGCATCTCACTTCTATGTTTCATGATAGGATATAATATTCATTGCGAAGTGTCATGTATACCTCGTATTAACTTCAAAAGAATGTAAATGCGACTACTGCTTGCTAGGAAATAGCGTTAGCAGATGTCTACGTATCGTAGCAATAGAGTTCTAATGCTTCTCAAAACGCGATATCGCATCTCATTTCTATGTTTCCTGATAAGATATAATATTCATTGCGAAGTGTCATGTATACCTCGTATTCACTTCAAAACAATGTTAATGCGAATCTTCCTTGCTAGGAAATAGCGTTTGCAGATGCCTACATATCGTAGCAATAAAATTCTAATGCTACTTAAATCGCGATATCGCATCTCATTTATATGTTTCGTGAAAAGATATAATTTTCATTGCGAAGTGTCATGTATACCTCGTAGTCGCTTGAAAAGTATGTAAAAGCGACTATTCCTTGCTAGGAAATAGCGTTTGCAGATGCCTACGTATCGTAGCAATAGAGTTCTAATGCTTCTTAGATCGCGATATCGCATCTCATTTCTATGTTTCCTGATAAGTTATAATATTCATTCCGAAGTGTCATGTATACCACGAATTCACTTCAAAAGAATGTAAATGCGGCACTTCCATGCTAGGAAATAGCGTTTGCAGATGCCTACATATCGTAACAATAAATTTCTAATGCTACTTAAATCGCAATATCGCATCTCATTTATATGTTTCGTGAAAAGATATAATATTCATTGCGAAGTGTCAGGTATACCTCGTATTCACTCCAAAAGAATGTAAATGCGACGTTTCCATCCTAGGGGATACCGTTTGCAGATGTCTACGTATAGTAGCAAAAGAGTCCTAATGCTTCTTAAAACGAGATGTCGCATTTCACTTCTATGTTTCGTGATAAGATATAATATTCATTGCGAAGTGTCATGTATACCTCGTATTCACTTCAAATGAATGTAAATGCGACACTTCCATGCTAGGAAATAGCGTTTTGCAGATGTCTGCGACGCGTAGCAATAGAGTTCTATGCTACTTTAAACGCGATATCGCATATCACTGCTATGTTTCATGATAAGATATAATATTCATTATGGAGTGATATGTATACCTCGGACTCACTTCAAAAGAATGTAAATGCGACCCTTCCATGCTAGGGAATAGCCATTGCAAATGTCTACGTATCGTAGCAATAGAGTTCTAATGCTTCTTAAAACGCGATATCGCATCTCTCTTCTATGTTTCATGATAAGGTATAATATTCATTGCGAAGTGTCATGTATACCTCGTATTCACATCAAAAGAATGTAACTGCGACACTTCCATGCTAGGAAATAGCGTTTGCAGATGTCTACGTATCGTAGCAATAGAGTTCTAATGCTTCTTAGAACGCGATATCGCATCTCACTTCTATGTTTCATGATAAGATATAATATTCATTGCGAAGTGTCATGTATACCTCGTATTCACTTCAAAAGAATGTAAATACGACACTTCCATGCTAGGAAATAGCGTTTGCAGATGTCTACGTATCGCAGCAATAGAGTTGCAATGCTTCTTAAAACGCGATATCGCATCTCACTTCTATGTTTCATGATAAGATATAATATTCATTGCGAAGTGTCATGTATACCTTGGTTTCACTTCACAAGAATGAAAATGCGACACTTCCTTGCTAGGAAATGTTGTTTGCAGATGTCTACGTATCACAGCAATAGAGCACTAATGCTTCTTAAAACGAGATGTCGTATTTCATTTCTATGTTTCGTAATAAGATATAATATTCATTGTGTAATGTTATGTATACCTCGTATTCACTTCAGTGAAATGTAAGTGCGAAATTTCCTTGCTAGGAAATAGAGTTTGCAGATGTCTCCGTATATTAGCAATAGAGTTCTAATGCTTCTCAAAACGCGATATAGCACCTCTTTCCTATGTTTCATGATAAGATATAATATTCATTGCGAAGTGTCATGTATATCTCGTATTCACATCAAAAGAATGTAAATGCGACACTTCCATGCTAGGAAGTAGCGTTTGCAGATGTCTACGTATAGCAGCAATAGAGTTGCAATGCTTCCTAAAACGCGATATCGCATCTCTCTTCTGTGTTTCACGACAAGGTATAATATTCATTGCGAAGTGTCATGTATACCTCGTATTCACGTCAAATGAATGTAAATGCGACACTTCCATGCTAGGAAATAGCGGTTGCAGATGTCTACGTATCGTAGCAATAGGGTTCTAATGCTTCTTAAGACGCGATATCGCATCTCACTTTTATGTTTCATGATAAGAAATAATATTCATTGCGAAGTGTCATGTATACCTCGATTTCTCTTCACAAGAATGTAAATGCGACACTTCCTTGCTAGGAAATAGCGTTTGCAGATGTCTACGTATCGCAGCAATAGAGTTCCAATGCTTCCTAAAATGCGATATCGCATCTCCCTTCTATGTTTCATGATAAGGTATAATATTCATTGCGAAGTGTCATGTATACCTCGATTTTTCTTCACAAGAATGTAAATGCGACACTTCCCTGCTAGGAAATAGCGTTTGCAGATGTCTACGTATCGCAGCAATAGAGTTCCAATGCTTCCTAAAACGCGATATCGCATCTCCCTTCTATGTTTCATGATAAGGTATAATATTCATTGCGAAGTGTCATGTATACCTCGTATTCACTTCAAAAGAACGTAAATAATACACTTCCATGCTAATAAATAGCGTTTTTAGATGTCTACGTATCGTAGTAATAGAGTTCTAATGCTTCTTAGAACGCGATATCGCATCTCACTTCTATGTTTCATGATAAGATATAATATTCATTGCGAAGTGTCATGCATATTTCGTATTCACATCAAAAGAATGTAAATGAAACACTTCCATGCTAGGAAATAGCGTTTGCAGATGTCTACGTATCGTAGCAATAGAGTTCTAATGCTTCTTAAAACGAGATGCCTCATTTCATTTCTATGTTCCGTGATAAGATATAATATTCATTGTGGAGTGTCATGTATACCTCGTATTCACTTCAAATGAATGTAAATGCGACACTTCCATGCTAGAAAGTAGCGTTTGCAGATGTCTACGTATCGTAGCAATAGAGTTCTAATGCTACTTAAATCGCGATATCGCATCTCATTTATATGTTTCGTGATAAGATATAATATTCATCGCGAAGTGTCATGTATACCTCGTATTCACTTCAGAAAAATGTAAATGCGACACTTCCATGCTAGGAAATAGCGTCTGCAGATGTCTACGCGTCGAGGCAGTAGAGTTCTAATGCTTCTTAAAACGCGATATCGCATGTCAATTCTATGTTTCATTATAAGATATAATATTCATTGCGAAGTGTCATGTATAACTCGTATTTACATCAAAGAATGTAAATGCAACTATTCCTTGCTAGGGCATAGCGTTTGCAGATGCCTACGTATCGTTGCAATAGAGTTCTAATGCTTCTTAGATCGCGATATCGCATCTCATTTCTATGTTTCGTGATAAGTTATAATATTCATTCCGAAGTGTCATGTAAACCTCGAATTCACTTCAAAAGAATGTAAATGCGACTATTGGTTGCTAGGAAATAGCGATTGCAGATGTCTACGTATCGTAGCAATAGACTTCTAATGCTTCTCAAAACGCGTTATAGCATCTCATTTCTATGTTTCCTGATAAGATATAATATACATTGCGAAGTGTCATGTACACCTCGTATTCACTTCAAAAGAATGTAAATGCGACACTTCCATGCTAGGAAATAGCGTCTGCAGATGTCTACGCGTCGAGGCAATAGAGTTCTAATGCTTCTTAAAACGCGATATCGAAACTCAATTCTATGTTTCATTATAAGATATAATATTCATTGCGAAGTGTCATGTATACCTCGTATTCACATCAAAAGAATGCAAATGCGACTATTCCTTGCTAGGGCATAGCGTTTGCAGATGCCTACGTATCGTAGCAATAGTGTTCTAATGCTTCTTAGATCGCGATATCGCATCACATTTCTATGTTTCGTGATAAGTTATAATATTCAATACGAAGTGTCATGTAAACCTCGAATTCACTTCAAAAGAATGTAAATGCGGCTATTGGTTGCTAGGAAATAGCGACTGCAGATGTCTACGTATCGTAGCAATAGATTTCTAATGCTTCTCAAAACGCGTTATAGCATCTCATTTCTATGTTTCCTGATAAGATATAATATTCATTGCGAAGTGTCATGTACACCTCGTATTCACTTCAAAAGAATGTAAATGCGACACTTCCATGCTGGGAAATAGCGTCTGCAGCTGTCTACGCGTCGAGGCAATAGAGTTCTAATGCTTCTTAAAACGCGATATCGCATCTCACTTCTATGTTTCATGATAGGATATAATATTCATTGCGAAGTGTCATGTATACCTCGTATTCACTTCAAAAGAATGTAAATGCGACTACTGCTTGCTAGGAAATAGCGTTAGCAGATGTCTACGTATCGTAGCAATAGAGTTCTAATGCTTCTCAAAACGCGATATCGCATCTTATTTCTATGTTTCCTGATAAGATATAATATTCATTGCGAAGTGTCATGTATACATCGTATTCACTTCAAAACAATGTTAATGCGAATCTTCCTTGCTAGGAAATAGCGTTTGCAGATGCCTACATATCGTAGCAATAAAATTCTAATGCTACTTAAATCGCGATATCGCATCTCATTTATATGTTTCGTGAAAAGATATAATTTTCATTGCGAAGTGTCATGTATACCTCGTAGTCGCTTGAAAAGTATGTAAAAGCGACTATTCCTTGCTAGGAAATAGCGTTTGCAGATGCCTACGTATCGTAGCAATAGAGTTCTAATGCTTCTTAGATCGCGATATCGCATCTCATTTCTATGTTTCCTGATAAGTTATAATATTCATTCCGAAGTGTCATGTATACCACGAATTCACTTCAAAAGAATGTAAATGCGGCACTTCCATGCTAGGAAATAGCGTTTGCAGATGCCTACATATCGTAACAATAAATTTCTAATGCTACTTAAATCGCAATATCGCATCTCATTTATATGTTTCGTGAAAAGATATAATATTCATTGCGAAGTGTCAGGTATACCTCGTATTCACTACAAAAGAATGTAAATGCGACGTTTCCATCCTAGGGGATACCGTTTGCAGATGTCTACGTATAGTAGCAAAAGAGTCCTAATGCTTCTTAAAACGAGATGTCGCATTTCACTTCTATGTTTCGTGATAAGAAATAATATTCATTGCGAAGTGTCATGTATACCTCGTATTCACTTCAAATGAATGTAAATGCGACACTTCCATGCTAGGAAATAGCGTTTTGCAGATGTCTGCGACGCGTAGCAATAGAGTTCTATGCTTCTTTAAACGCGATATCGCATATCACTGCTATGTTTCATGATAAGATATAATATTCATTATGGAGTGATATGTATACCTCGGACTCACTTCAAAAGAATGTAAATGCGACCCTTCCATGCTAGGGAATAGCCATTGCAAATGTCTACGTATCGTAGCAATAGAGTTCTAATGCTTCTTAAAACGCGATATCGCATCTCTCTTCTATGTTTCATGATAAGGTATAATATTCATTGCGAAGTGTCATGTATACCTCGTATTCACATCAAAAGAATGTAAATGCGACACTTCCATGCTAGGAAATAGCGTTTGCAGATGTCTACGTATCGTAGCAATAGAGTTCTAATGCTTCTTAGAACGCGATATCGCATCTCACTTCTATGTTTCATGATAAGATATAATATTCATTGCGAAGTGTCATGTATACCTCGTATTCACTTCAAAAGAATGTAAATACGACACTTCCATGCTAGGAAATAGCGTTTGCAGATGTCTACGTATCGCAGCAATAGAGTTGCAATGCTTCTTAAAACGCGATATCGCATCTCACTTCTATGTTTCATGATAAGATATAATATTCATTGCGAAGTGTCATGTATACCTTGGTTTCACTTCACAAGAATGAAAATGCGACACTTCCTTGCTAGGAAATGTTGTTTGCAGATGTCTACGTATCACAGCAATAGAGCACTAATGCTTCTTAAAACGAGATGTCGTATTTCATTTCTATGTTTCGTAATAAGATATAATATTCATTGTGTAATGTTATGTATACCTCGTATTCACTTCAGTGAAATGTAAGTGCGAAATTTCCTTGCTAGGAAATAGAGTTTGCAGATGTCTCCGTATATTAGCAATAGAGTTCTAATGCTTCTCAAAACGCGATATAGCACCTCTTTCCTATGTTTCATGATAAGATATAATATTCATTGCGAAGTGTCATGTATATCTCGTATTCACATCAAAAGAATGTAAATGCGACACTTCCATGCTAGGAAATAGCGTTTGCAGATGTCTACGTATAGCAGCAATAGAGTTGCAATGCTTCCTAAAACGCGATATCGCATCTCTCTTCTATGTTTCATGATAAGGTATAATATTCATTGCGAAGTGTCATGTATACCTCGAATTCACTTCAAAAGAATGTAAATGCGACTATTGGTTGCTAGGAAATAGCGATTGCAGATGTCTACGTATCGTAGCAATAGACTTCTAATGCTTCTCAAAACGCGTTATAGCATCTCATTTCTATGTTTCCTGATAAGATATAATATACATTGCGAAGTGTCATGTACACCTCGTATTCACTTCAAAAGAATGTAAATGCGACACTTCCATGCTAGGAAATAGCGTCTGCAGATGTCTACGCGTCGAGGCAATAGAGTTCTAATGCTTCTTAAAACGCGATATCGAAACTCAATTCTATGTTTCATTATAAGATATAATATTCATTGCGAAGTGTCATGTATACCTCGTATTCACATCAAAAGAATGCAAATGCGACTATTCCTTGCTAGGGCATAGCGTTTGCAGATGCCTACGTATCGTAGCAATAGTGTTCTAATGCTTCTTAGATCGCGATATCGCATCACATTTCTATGTTTCGTGATAAGTTATAATATTCAATACGAAGTGTCATGTAAACCTCGAATTCACTTCAAAAGAATGTAAATGCGGCTATTGGTTGCTAGGAAATAGCGACTGCAGATGTCTACGTATCGTAGCAATAGATTTCTAATGCTTCTCAAAACGCGTTATAGCATCTCATTTCTATGTTTCCTGATAAGATATAATATTCATTGCGAAGTGTCATGTACACCTCGTATTCACTTCAAAAGAATGTAAATGCGACACTTCCATGCTGGGAAATAGCGTCTGCAGCTGTCTACGCGTCGAGGCAATAGAGTTCTAATGCTTCTTAAAACGCGATATCGCATCTCACTTCTATGTTTCATGATAGGATATAATATTCATTGCGAAGTGTCATGTATACCTCGTATTCACTTCAAAAGAATGTAAATGCGACTACTGCTTGCTAGGAAATAGCGTTAGCAGATGTCTACGTATCGTAGCAATAGAGTTCTAATGCTTCTCAAAACGCGATATCGCATCTCATTTCTATGTTTCCTGATAAGATATAATATTCATTGCGAAGTGTCATGTATACCTCGTATTCACTTCAAAACAATGTTAATGCGAATCTTCCTTGCTAGGAAATAGCGTTTGCAGATGCCTACATATCGTAGCAATAAAATTCTAATGCTACTTAAATCGCGATATCGCATCTCATTTATATGTTTCGTGAAAAGATATAATTTTCATTGCGAAGTGTCATGTATACCTCGTAGTCGCTTGAAAAGTATGTAAAAGCGACTATTCCTTGCTAGGAAATAGCGTTTGCAGATGCCTACGTATCGTAGCAATAGAGTTCTAATGCTTCTTAGATCGCGATATCGCATCTCATTTCTATGTTTCCTGATAAGTTATAATATTCATTCCGAAGTGTCATGTATACCACGAATTCACTTCAAAAGAATGTAAATGCGGCACTTCCATGCTAGGAAATAGCGTTTGCAGATGCCTACATATCGTAACAATAAATTTCTAATGCTACTTAAATCGCAATATCGCATCTCATTTATATGTTTCGTGAAAAGATATAATATTCATTGCGAAGTGTCAGGTATACCTCGTATTCACTCCAAAAGAATGTAAATGCGACGTTTCCATCCTAGGGGATACCGTTTGCAGATGTCTACGTATAGTAGCAAAAGAGTCCTAATGCTTCTTAAAACGAGATGTCGCATTTCACTTCTATGTTTCGTGATAAGAAATAATATTCATTGCGAAGTGTCATGTATACCTCGTATTCACTTCAAATGAATGTAAATGCGACACTTCCATGCTAGGAAATAGCGTTTTGCAGATGTCTGCGACGCGTAGCAATAGAGTTCTATGCTTCTTTAAACGCGATATCGCATATCACTGCTATGTTTCATGATAAGATATAATATTCATTATGGAGTGATATGTATACCTCGGACTCACTTCAAAGGAATGTAAATGCGACCCTTCCATGCTAGGGAATAGCCATTGCAAATGTCTACGTATCGTAGCAATAGAGTTCTAATGCTTCTTAAAACGCGATATCGCATCTCTCTTCTATGTTTCATGATAAGGTATAATATTCATTGCGAAGTGTCATGTATACCTCGTATTCACATCAAAAGAATGTAAATGCGACACTTCCATGCTAGGAAATAGCGTTTGCAGATGTCTACGTATCGTAGCAATAGAGTTCTAATGCTTCTTAGAACGCGATATCGCATCTCACTTCTATGTTTCATGATAAGATATAATATTCATTGCGAAGTGTCATGTATACCTCGTATTCACTTCAAAAGAATGTAAATACGACACTTCCATGCTAGGAAATAGCGTTTGCAGATGTCTACGTATCGCAGCAATAGAGTTGCAATGCTTCTTAAAACGCGATATCGCATCTCACTTCTATGTTTCATGATAAGATATAATATTCATTGCGAAGTGTCATGTATACCTTGGTTTCACTTCACAAGAATGAAAATGCGACACTTCCTTGCTAGGAAATGTTGTTTGCAGATGTCTACGTATCACAGCAATAGAGCACTAATGCTTCTTAAAACGAGATGTCGTATTTCATTTCTATGTTTCGTAATAAGATATAATATTCATTGTGTAATGTTATGTATACCTCGTATTCACTTCAGTGAAATGTAAGTGCGAAATTTCCTTGCTAGGAAATAGAGTTTGCAGATGTCTCCGTATATTAGCAATAGAGTTCTAATGCTTCTCAAAACGCGATATAGCACCTCTTTCCTATGTTTCATGATAAGATATAATATTCATTGCGAAGTGTCATGTATATCTCGTATTCACATCAAATGAATGTAAATGCGACACTTCCATGCTAGGAAATAGCGTTTGCAGATGTCTACGTATAGCAGCAATAGAGTTGCAATGCTTCCTAAAACGCGATATCGCATCTCTCTTCTGTGTTTCACGACAAGGTATAATATTCATTGCGAAGTGTCATGTATACCTCGTATTCACGTCAAATGAATGTAAATGCGACACTTCCATGCTAGGAAATAGCGGTTGCAGATGTCTACGTATCGTAGCAATAGGGTTCTAATGCTTCTTAAGACGCGATATCGCATCTCACTTTTATGTTTCATGATAAGAAATAATATTCATTGCGAAGTGTCATGTATACCTCGATTTCTCTTCACAAGAATGTAAATGCGACACTTCCTTGCTAGGAAATAGCGTTTGCAGATGTCTACGTATCGCAGCAATAGAGTTCCAATGCTTCCTAAAACGCGATATCGCATCTCCCTTCTATGTTTCATGATAAGGTATAATATTCATTGCGAAGTGTCATGTATACCTCGATTTTTCTTCACAAGAATGTAAATGCGACACTTCCCTGCTAGGAAATAGCGTTTGCAGATGTCTACGTATCGCAGCAATAGAGTTCCAATGCTTCCTAAAACGCGATATCGCATCTCCCTTCTATGTTTCATGATAAGGTATAATATTCATTGCGAAGTGTCATGTATACCTCGTATTCACTTCAAAAGAACGTAAATAATACACTTCCATGCTAATAAATAGCGTTTTTAGATGTCTACGTATCGTAGTAATAGAGTTCTAATGCTTCTTAGAACGCGATATCGCATCTCACTTCTATGTTTCATGATAAGATATAATATTCATTGCGAAGTGTCATGCATATTTCGTATTCACATCAAAAGAATGTAAATGAAACACTTCCATGCTAGGAAATAGCGTTTGCAGATGTCTACGTATCGTAGCAATAGAGTTCTAATGCTTCTTAAAACGAGATGCCTCATTTCATTTCTATGTTCCGTGATAAGATATAATATTCATTGTGGAGTGTCATGTATACCTCGTATTCACTTCAAATGAATGTAAATGCGACACTTCCATGCTAGAAAGTGGCGTTTGCAGATGTCTACGTATCGTAGCAATAGAGTTCTAATGCTACTTAAATCGCGATATCGCATCTCATTTATATGTTTCGTGATAAGATATAATATTCATCGCGAAGTGTCATGTATACCTCGTATTCACTTCAGAAAAATGTAAATGCGACACTTCCATGCTAGGAAATAGCGTCTGCAGATGTCTACGCGTCGAGGCAGTAGAGTTCTAATGCATCTTAAAACGCGATATCGCATGTCAATTCTATGTTTCATTATAAGATATAATATTCATTGCGAAGTGTCATGTATAACTCGTATTTACATCAAAGAATGTAAATGCAACTATTCCTTGCTAGGGCATAGCGTTTGCAGATGCCTACGTATCGTTGCAATAGAGTTCTAATGCTTCTTAGATCGCGATATCGCATCTCATTTCTATGTTTCGTGATAAGTTATAATATTCATTCCGAAGTGTCATGTAAACCTCGAATTCACTTCAAAAGAATGTAAATGCGACTATTGGTTGCTAGGAAATAGCGATTGCAGATGTCTACGTATCGTAGCAATAGACTTCTAATGCTTCTCAAAACGCGTTATAGCATCTCATTTCTATGTTTCCTGATAAGATATAATATACATTGCGAAGTGTCATGTACACCTCGTATTCACTTCAAAAGAATGTAAATGCGACACTTCCATGCTAGGAAATAGCGTCTGCAGATGTCTACGCGTCGAGGCAATAGAGTTCTAATGCTTCTTAAAACGCGATATCGAAACTCAATTCTATGTTTCATTATAAGATATAATATTCATTGCGAAGTGTCATGTATACCTCGTATTCACATCAAAAGAATGTAAATGCGACTATTCCTTGCTAGGGCATAGCGTTTGCAGATGCCTACGTATCGTAGCAATAGTGTTCTAATGCTTCTTAGATCGCGATGTCGCATCACATTTCTATGTTTCGTGATAAGTTATAATATTCAATCCGAAGTGTCATGTAAACCTCGAATTCACTTCAAAAGAATGTAAATGCGGCTATTGGTTGCTAGGAAATAGCGACTGCAGATGTCTACGTATCGTAGCAATAGATTTCTAATGCTTCTCAAAACGCGTTATAGCATCTCATTTCTATGTTTCCTGATAAGATATAATATTCATTGCGAAGTGTCATGTACACCTCGTATTCACTTCAAAAGAATGTAAATGCGACACTTCCATGCTGGGAAATAGCGTCTGCAGCTGTCTACGCGTCGAGGCAATAGAGTTCTAATGCTTCTTAAAACGCGATATCGCATCTCACTTCTATGTTTCATGATAGGATATAATATTCATTGCGAAGTGTCATGTATACCTCGTATTCACTTCAAAAGAATGTAAATGCGACTATTGCTTGCTAGGAAATAGCGTTTGCAGATGTCTACGTATCGTAGCAATAGAGTTCTAATGCTTCTCAAAACGCGATATCGCATCTCATTTCTATATTTCCTGATAAGATATAATATTCATTGCGAAGTGTCATGTACACCTCGTATTCACTTCAAAAAAATGTAAATGCGACACTTCCATGCTAGGAAATAGCGTCTGCAGATGTCTACGCGTCGATGCAATAGAGTTCTAATGCTTCTTAAAACGCGATATCGCATCTCACTTCTATGTTTCATGATAGGATATAATATTCATGGCGAAGTGTCATGTATACCTCGTATTCCCTCCAAACGAATGTAAATGCGACACTTCCTTGCTAGGAAATGGCATATTCAGATGCCTACGTATCGTAGCAATAGAGTTCTAATCCTACTTAAATCGCGATATCGCATCTCACTTATATGTTTCGTGATAAGATATAATATTCATCGCGAAGTGTCATGGATACCCCATATTCACTTCAAAAGAATGTAAATGCGACACTTCCATGCTAGGAAATAGCGTCTGCAGATGTCTACGCGTCGAGGCAATAGAGTTCTAATGCTTCTTAAAACGCGATATCGCATCTCACTTCTATGTTTCATGATAAGATATAATATTCATCGCGAAGTGTCATGTATACCTCGTATTCACTTCAAAAGAATGTAAATGCGACACTTCCATGCTAGGAAATAGCGTCTGCAGATGTCTACGCGTCGAGGCAACAGAGTTCTAATGCTTCTTAAAACGCTATATCGCGTCTCACTAATATGTTTCATGATAAAATATAATATTCATTGTGAAGTGTCATGTATACCTCGTATTCCCTCCAAGCGAATGTAAATGCGACACCTCCTTGCTAGGAAATGGCGTATTCAGATGTCTACGCGTCGAGGCAATAGAGTTCTCATGCTTCTTAAAACGCGATATCGCATCTCACTTCTATGTTTCATGATAAGATATAATATTCATTGCGAAGTGTCATGTATACCTCGTATTCACTTCAAAACAATGTTAATGCGAATCTTCCTTGCTAGGAAATAGCGTTTGCAGATGCCTACATATCGTAGCAATAAAATTCTAATGCTACTTAAATCGCGATATCGCATCTCATTTATATGTTTCGTGAAAAGATATAATTTTCATTGCGAAGTGTCATGTATACCTCGTAGTCGCTTGAAAAGTATGTAAAAGCGACTATTCCTTGCTAGGAAATAGCGTTTGCAGATGCCTACGTATCGTAGCAATAGAGTTCTAATGCTTCTTAGATCGCGATATCGCATCTCATTTCTATGTTTCCTGATAAGTTATAATATTCATTCCGAAGTGTCATGTATACCACGAATTCACTTCAAAAGAATGTAAATGCGGCACTTCCATGCTAGGAAATAGCGTTTGCAGATGCCTACATATCGTAACAATAAATTTCTAATGCTACTTAAATCGCAATATCGCATCTCATTTATATGTTTCGTGAAAAGATATAATATTCATTGCGAAGTGTCAGGTATACCTCGTATTCACTCCAAAAGAATGTAAATGCGACGTTTCCATCCTAGGGGATACCGTTTGCAGATGTCTACGTATAGTAGCAAAAGAGTCCTAATGCTTCTTAAAACGAGATGTCGCATTTCACTTCTATGTTTCGTGATAAGGTATAATATTCATTGCGAAGTGTCATGTATACCTCGTATTCACTTCAAAAGAACGTAAATAAGACACTTCCACGCTAGGAAATAGCGTTTGCAGATGTCTACGTATCGTAGCAATAGAGTTCTAATGCTCCTTAAAACGCGGTATCGCATCTCACTTCTATGTCTCATGATAAGATATAATATTCATTGCGAAGTGTCATGTATACCTCGTATTCACTTCAAAAGAATGTAAATATGACACTTCCATGCTAGGAAATAGCGTTTGCAGATGTCTACGTATATTAGCAATAGAGTTCTAATGCTTCTCAAAACGCGATATAGCACCTCAGTCATATGTTTCATGATAAGATATAATATTCATTGTGAATTGTCATGTATATCTCGTATTCACATCAAAAGAATGTAAATGCGACACTTCCATGCTAGGAAATAGCGTTTGCAGATGTCTACGTATCGTAGCAATAGAGTTCTAATGCTTCTTAGAACGCGATATCGCATCTCACTTCTATGTTTCATGATAAGATATAATATTCATTGCGAAGTGTCATGTATACCTCGTATTCACTTCAAAAGAATGTAAATACGACACTTCCATGCTAGGAAATAGCGTTTGCAGATGTCTACGTATCGCAGCAATAGAGTTGCAATGCTTCTTAAAACGCGATATCGCATCTCACTTCTATGTTTCATGATAAGATATAATATTCATTGCGAAGTGTCATGTATACCTTGGTTTCACTTCACAAGAATGAAAATGCGACACTTCCTTGCTAGGAAATGTTGTTTGCAGATGTCTACGTATCACAGCAATAGAGCACTAATGCTTCTTAAAACGAGATGTCGTATTTCATTTCTATGTTTCGTAATAAGATATAATATTCTTTGTGTAATGTTATGTATACCTCGTATTCACTTCAGTGAAATGTAAGTGCGAAATTTCCTTGCTAGGAAATAGAGTTTGCAGATGTCTCCGTATATTAGCAATAGTGTTCTAATGCTTCTCAAAACGCGATATAGCACCTCTTTCCTATGTTTCATGATAAGATATAATATTCATTGCGAAGTGTCATGTATATCTCGTATTCACATCAAAAGAATGTAAATGCGACACTTCCATGCTAGGAAATAGCGTTTGCAGATGTCTACGTATCGTAGCAATAGAGTTCTAATGCTTCTTAAAACGAGATGCCTCATTTCATTTCTATGTTCCGTGATAAGATATAATATTCATTGTGGAGTGTCATGTATACCTCGTATTCACTTCAAATGAATGTAAATGCGACACTTCCATGCTAGAAAGTAGCGTTTGCAGATGTCTACGTATCGTAGCAATAGAGTTCTAATGCTACTTAAATCGCGATATCGCATCTCATTTATATGTTTCGTGATAAGATATAGTATTCATCGCGAAGTGTCATGTATACCTCGTATTCACTTCAGAAAAATGTAAATGCGACACTTCCATGCTAGGAAATAGCGTCTGCAGATGTCTACGCGTCGAGGCAGTAGAGTTCTAATGCTTCTTAAAACGCGATATCGCATGTCAATTCTATGTTTCATTATAAGATATAATATTCATTGCGAAGTGTCATGTATAACTCGTATTTACATCAAAGAATGTAAATGCAACTATTCCTTGCTAGGGCATAGCGTTTGCAGATGCCTACGTATCGTTGCAATAGAGTTCTAATGCTTCTTAGATCGCGATATCGCATCTCATTTCTATGTTTCGTGATAAGTTATAATATTCATTCCGAAGTGTCATGTAAACCTCGAATTCACTTCAAAAGAATGTAAATGCGACTATTGGTTGCTAGGAAATAGCGATTGCAGATGTCTACGTATCGTAGCAATAGACTTCTAATGCTTCTCAAAACGCGTTATAGCATCTCATTTCTATGTTTCCTGATAAGATATAATATACATTGCGAAGTGTCATGTACACCTCGTATTCACTTCAAAAGAATGTAAATGCGACACTTCCATGCTAGGAAATAGCGTCTGCAGATGTCTACGCGTCGAGGCAATAGAGTTCTAATGCTTCTTAAAACGCGATATCGAAACTCAATTCTATGTTTCATTATAAGATATAATATTCATTGCGAAGTGTCATGTATACCTCGTATTCACATCAAAAGAATGTAAATGCGACTATTCCTTGCTAGGGCATAGCGTTTGCAGATGCCTACGTATCGTAGCAATAGTGTTCTAATGCTTCTTAGATCGCGATGTCGCATCACATTTCTATGTTTCGTGATAAGTTATAATATTCAATCCGAAGTGTCATGTAAACCTCGAATTCACTTCAAAAGAATGTAAATGCGGCTATTGGTTGCTAGGAAATAGCGACTGCAGATGTCTACGTATCGTAGCAATAGATTTCTAATGCTTCTCAAAACGCGTTATAGCATCTCATTTCTATGTTTCCTGATAAGATATAATATTCATTGCGAAGTGTCATGTACACCTCGTATTCACTTCAAAAGAATGTAAATGCGACACTTCCATGCTGGGAAATAGCGTCTGCAGCTGTCTACGCGTCGAGGCAATAGAGTTCTAATGCTTCTTAAAACGCGATATCGCATCTCACTTCTATGTTTCATGATAGGATATAATATTCATTGCGAAGTGTCATGTATACCTCGTATTCACTTCAAAAGAATGTAAATGCGACTTTTGCTTGCTAGGAAATAGCGTTTGCAGATGTCTACGTATCGTAGCAATAGAGTTCTAATGCTTCTCAAAACGCGATATCGCATCTCATTTCTATATTTCCTGATAAGATATAATATTCATTGCGAAGTGTCATGTACACCTCGTATTCACTTCAAAAAAATGTAAATGCGACACTTCCATGCTAGGAAATAGCGTCTGCAGATGTCTACGCGTCGAGGCAATAGAGTTCTAATGCTTCTTAAAACGCGATATCGCATCTCACTTCTATGTTTCATGATTGGATATAATATTCATGGCGAAGTGTCATGTATACCTCGTATTCCCCCCAAACGAATGTAAATGCGACACTTCCTTGCTAGGAAATGGCATATTCAGATGCCTACGTATCGTAGCAATAGAGTTCTAATCCTACTTAAATCGCGATATCGCATCTCACTTATATGTTTCGTGATAAGATATAATATTCATCGCGAAGTGTCATGGATACCTCATATTCACTTCAAAAGAATGTAAATGCGACACTTCCATGCTAGGAAATAGCGTCTGCAGATGTCTACGCGTCGAGGCAATAGAGTTCTAATGCTTCTTAAAACGCGATATCGCATCTCACTTCTATGTTTCATGATAAGATATAATATTCATCGCGAAGTGTCATGTATACCTCGTATTCACTTCAAAAGAATGTAAATGCGACACTTCCATGCTAGGAAATAGCGTCTGCAGATGTCTACGCGTCGAGGCAATAGAGTTCTAATGCTTCTTAAAACGCTATATCGCGTCTCACTAATATGTTTCATGATAAAATATAATATTCATTGTGAAGTGTCATGTATACCTCGTATTCCCTCCAAGCGAATGTAAATGCGACACCTCCTTGCTAGGAAATGGCGTATTCAGATGTCTACGCGTCGAGGCAATAGAGTTCTCATGCTTCTTAAAACGCGATATCGCATCTCACTTCTATGTTTCATGATAAGATATAATATTCATTGCGAAGTGTCATGTATACCTCGTATTCACTTCAAAACAATGTTAATGCGAATCTTCCTTGCTAGGAAATAGAGTTTGCAGATGTCTCCGTATATTAGCAATAGTGTTCTAATGCTTCTCAAAACGCGATATAGCACCTCTTTCCTATGTTTCATGATAAGATATAATATTCATTGCGAAGTGTCATGTATATCTCGTATTCACATCAAAAGAATGTAAATGCGACACTTCCATGCTAGGAAATAGCGTTTGCAGATGTCTACGTATCGTAGCAATAGAGTTCTAATGCTTCTTAAAACGAGATGCCTCATTTCATTTCTATGTTCCGTGATAAGATATAATATTCATTGTGGAGTGTCATGTATACCTCGTATTCACTTCAAATGAATGTAAATGCGACACTTCCATGCTAGAAAGTAGCGTTTGCAGATGTCTACGTATCGTAGCAATAGAGTTCTAATGCTACTTAAATCGCGATATCGCATCTCATTTATATGTTTCGTGATAAGATATAGTATTCATCGCGAAGTGTCATGTATACCTCGTATTCACTTCAGAAAAATGTAAATGCGACACTTCCATGCTAGGAAATAGCGTCTGCAGATGTCTACGCGTCGAGGCAGTAGAGTTCTAATGCTTCTTAAAACGCGATATCGCATGTCAATTCTATGTTTCATTATAAGATATAATATTCATTGCGAAGTGTCATGTATAACTCGTATTTACATCAAAGAATGTAAATGCAACTATTCCTTGCTAGGGCATAGCGTTTGCAGATGCCTACGTATCGTTGCAATAGAGTTCTAATGCTTCTTAGATCGCGATATCGCATCTCATTTCTATGTTTCGTGATAAGTTATAATATTCATTCCGAAGTGTCATGTAAACCTCGAATTCACTTCAAAAGAATGTAAATGCGACTATTGGTTGCTAGGAAATAGCGATTGCAGATGTCTACGTATCGTAGCAATAGACTTCTAATGCTTCTCAAAACGCGTTATAGCATCTCATTTCTATGTTTCCTGATAAGATATAATATACATTGCGAAGTGTCATGTACACCTCGTATTCACTTCAAAAGAATGTAAATGCGACACTTCCATGCTAGGAAATAGCGTCTGCAGATGTCTACGCGTCGAGGCAATAGAGTTCTAATGCTTCTTAAAACGCGATATCGAAACTCAATTCTATGTTTCATTATAAGATATAATATTCATTGCGAAGTGTCATGTATACCTCGTATTCACATCAAAAGAATGTAAATGCGACTATTCCTTGCTAGGGCATAGCGTTTGCAGATGCCTACGTATCGTAGCAATAGTGTTCTAATGCTTCTTAGATCGCGATGTCGCATCACATTTCTATGTTTCGTGATAAGTTATAATATTCAATCCGAAGTGTCATGTAAACCTCGAATTCACTTCAAAAGAATGTAAATGCGGCTATTGGTTGCTAGGAAATAGCGACTGCAGATGTCTACGTATCGTAGCAATAGATTTCTAATGCTTCTCAAAACGCGTTATAGCATCTCATTTCTATGTTTCCTGATAAGATATAATATTCATTGCGAAGTGTCATGTACACCTCGTATTCACTTCAAAAGAATGTAAATGCGACACTTCCATGCTGGGAAATAGCGTCTGCAGCTGTCTACGCGTCGAGGCAATAGAGTTCTAATGCTTCTTAAAACGCGATATCGCATCTCACTTCTATGTTTCATGATAGGATATAATATTCATTGCGAAGTGTCATGTATACCTCGTATTCACTTCAAAAGAATGTAAATGCGACTTTTGCTTGCTAGGAAATAGCGTTTGCAGATGTCTACGTATCGTAGCAATAGAGTTCTAATGCTTCTCAAAACGCGATATCGCATCTCATTTCTATATTTCCTGATAAGATATAATATTCATTGCGAAGTGTCATGTACACCTCGTATTCACTTCAAAAAAATGTAAATGCGACACTTCCATGCTAGGAAATAGCGTCTGCAGATGTCTACGCGTCGAGGCAATAGAGTTCTAATGCTTCTTAAAACGCGATATCGCATCTCACTTCTATGTTTCATGATTGGATATAATATTCATGGCGAAGTGTCATGTATACCTCGTATTCCCCCCAAACGAATGTAAATGCGACACTTCCTTGCTAGGAAATGGCATATTCAGATGCCTACGTATCGTAGCAATAGAGTTCTAATCCTACTTAAATCGCGATATCGCATCTCACTTATATGTTTCGTGATAAGATATAATATTCATCGCGAAGTGTCATGGATACCTCATATTCACTTCAAAAGAATGTAAATGCGACACTTCCATGCTAGGAAATAGCGTCTGCAGATGTCTACGCGTCGAGGCAATAGAGTTCTAATGCTTCTTAAAACGCGATATCGCATCTCACTTCTATGTTTCATGATAAGATATAATATTCATCGCGAAGTGTCATGTATACCTCGTATTCACTTCAAAAGAATGTAAATGCGACACTTCCATGCTAGGAAATAGCGTCTGCAGATGTCTACGCGTCGAGGCAATAGAGTTCTAATGCTTCTTAAAACGCTATATCGCGTCTCACTAATATGTTTCATGATAAAATATAATATTCATTGTGAAGTGTCATGTATACCTCGTATTCCCTCCAAGCGAATGTAAATGCGACACCTCCTTGCTAGGAAATGGCGTATTCAGATGTCTACGCGTCGAGGCAATAGAGTTCTCATGCTTCTTAAAACGCGATATCGCATCTCACTTCTATGTTTCATGATAAGATATAATATTCATTGCGAAGTGTCATGTATACCTCGTATTCACTTCAAAACAATGTTAATGCGAATCTTCCTTGCTAGGAAATAGCGTTTGCAGATGCCTACATATCGTAGCAATAAAATTCTAATGCTACTTAAATCGCGATATCGCATCTCATTTATATGTTTCGTGAAAAGATATAATTTTCATTGCGAAGTGTCATGTATACCTCGTAGTCGCTTGAAAAGTATGTAAAAGCGACTATTCCTTGCTAGGAAATAGCGTTTGCAGATGCCTACGTATCGTAGCAATAGAGTTCTAATGCTTCTTAGATCGCGATATCGCATCTCATTTCTATGTTTCCTGATAAGTTATAATATTCATTCCGAAGTGTCATGTATACCACGAATTCACTTCAAAAGAATGTAAATGCGGCACTTCCATGCTAGGAAATAGCGTTTGCAGATGCCTACATATCGTAACAATAAATTTCTAATGCTACTTAAATCGCAATATCGCATCTCATTTATATGTTTCGTGAAAAGATATAATATTCATTGCGAAGTGTCAGGTATACCTCGTATTCACTCCAAAAGAATGTAAATGCGACGTTTCCATCCTAGGGGATACCGTTTGCAGATGTCTACGTATAGTAGCAAAAGAGTCCTAATGCTTCTTAAAACGAGATGTCGCATTTCACTTCTATGTTTCGTGATAAGATATAATATTCATTGCGAAGTGTCATGTATACCTCGTATTCACTTCAAAAGAACGTAAATAAGACACTTCCACGCTAGGAAATAGCGTTTGCAGATGTCTACGTATCGTAGCAATAGAGTTCTAATGCTCCTTAAAACGCGGTATCGCATCTCACTTCTATGTCTCATGATAAGATATAATATTCATTGCGAAGTGTCATGTATACCTCGTATTCACTTCAAAAGAATGTAAATATGACACTTCCATGCTAGGAAATAGCGTTTGCAGATGTCTACGTATATTAGCAATAGAGTTCTAATGCTTCTCAAAACGCGATATAGCACCTCAGTCATATGTTTCATGATAAGATATAATATTCATTGTGAATTGTCATGTATATCTCGTATTCACATCAAAAGAATGTAAATGCGACACTTCCATGCTAGGAAATAGCGTTTGCAGATGTCTACGTATCGCAGCAATAGAGTTCCAATGCTTCCTAAAACGCGATATCGCATCTCTCTTCTATGTTTCATGATAAGGTATAATATTCATTGCGATGTGTCATGTATACCTCGTATTCACTTCAAATGAATGTAAATGCGACACTTCCATGCTAGGAAATAGCGTTTTGCAGTTGACTACGTACCGTAGCAATAGAGTTGTAATGCTTCTTAGAACGCGATATCGCATATCACTACTATGTTTCATGATAAGATATAATATTCCTTGCGAAGTGTCATGTATACCTCGTATTCACTTCAAAAGAACGTAAATAAGACACTTCCATGCTAGGAAATAGCGTTTGCAGATGTCTACGTATCGTAGCAATAGAGTTCTAATGCTTCCTAGAACGCGATATCGCATCTCACTTCTATGTTTCATGATAAGATATAATATTCATTGCGAAGTGTCATGTATACCTCGTATTCACTTCAAATGAATGTAAATGCGACACTTCCATGCTAGGAAATAGCGTTTTGCAGATGTCTGCGACGCGTAGCAATAGAGTTCTATGCTTCTTTAAACGCGATATCGCATATCACTGCTATGCTTCATGATAAGATATAATATTCATTATGGAGTGATATGTATACCTCGGACTCACTTCAAAAGAATGTAAATGCGACCCTTCCATGCTAGGGAATAGCCATTGCAAATGTCTACGTATCGTAGCAATAGAGTTCTAATGCTTCTTAAGACGCGATATCGCATCTCTCTTCTATGTTTCATGATAAGGTATAATATTCATTGCGAAGTGTCATGTATACCTCGTATTCACATCAAAAGAATGTAAATGCGACACTTCCATGCTAGGAAATAGCGTTTGCAGATGTCTACGTATCGTAGCAATAGAGTTCTAATGCTTCTTAGAACGCGATATCGCATCTCACTTCTATGTTTCATGATAAGATATAATATTCATTGCGAAGTGTCATGTATACCTCGTATTCACTTCAAAAGAATGTAAATACGACACTTCCATGCTAGGAAATGGCGTTTGCAGATGTCTACGTATCGTAGCAATAGAGTTCTAATGCTTCTTAAAACGAGATGCCTCATTTCATTTCTATGTTCCGTGATAAGATATAATATTCATTGTGGAGTGTCATGTATACCTCGTATTCACTTCAAATGAATGTAAATGCGACACTTCCATGCTAGGAAGTAGCGGTTGCAGATGTCTACGTATCGTAGCAATAGGGTTCTAATGCTTCTTAAGACGCGATATCGCATCTCACTTCTATGTTTCATGATAAGATATAATATTCATTGCGAAGTGTCATGTATACCTCGATTTCTCTTCACAAGAAAGTAAATGCGACACTTCCTTGCTAGGAAATAGCGTTTGCAGATGTCTACGTATCGCAGCAATAGAGTTCCAATGCTTCCTAAAACGCGATATCGCATCTCCCTTCTATGTTTCATGATAAGATATAATATTCATTGCGAAGTGTTATGTATATCTCGTATTCACATCAAAAGAATGTAAATGCGACACTTCCATGCTAGGAAACAGCGTTTGCAGATGTCTACGTATCGCAGCAATAGAGTTCCAATGCTTCCTAAAACGCGATATCGCATCTCCCTTCTATGTTTCATGATAAGGTACAATATTCATTGCGAAGTGTCATGTATACCTCGTATTCACTTCAAATGAATGTAAATGCGACACTTCCATGCTAGGAAATAGCGTTTTGCAGATGTCTACGTATCGTAGCAATAGAGTTCTAATGCTTCTTAGAACGCGATATCGCATATCACTGCTATGTTTCATGAGAAGATATAATATTCATTGCGAAGTGTCATGTATATCTCGTATTCACATCAAAAGAATGCAAATGCGACACTTCCATGCTAGGAAATAGCGTTTGCAGATGTCTACGTATCGCAGCAGTATAGTTTCAATGCTTCCTAAGACGCGATATCGCATCTCCCTTCTATGTTTCATGATAAGGTACAATATTCATTGCGAAGTGTCATGTATACCTCGTATTCACTTCAAATGAATGTAAATGCGACACTTCCATGCTAGGAAATAGCGTTTTGCAGTTGACTACGTACCGTAGCAATAGAGTTGTAATGCTTCCTAAAACGCGATATCGCATCTCCCTTCTATGTTTCATGATAAGGTACAATATTCATTGCGAAGTGTCATGTATACCTCGTATTCACTTCAAAAGAACGTAAATAAGACACTTCCACGCTAGGAAATAGCGTTTGCAGATGTCTACGTATCGTAGCAATAGAGTTCTAATGCTCCTTAAAACGCGGTATCGCATCTCACTTCTATGTCTCATGATAAGATATAATATTCATTGCGAAGTGTCATGTATACCTCGTATTCACTTCAAAAGAATGTAAATATGACACTTCCATGCTAGGAAATAGCGTTTGCAGATGTCTACGTATATTAGCAATAGAGTTCTAATGCTTCTCAAAACGCGATATAGCACCTCAGTCATATGTTTCATGATAAGATATAATATTCATTGTGAATTGTCATGTATATCTCGTATTCACATCAAAAGAATGTAAATGCGACACTTCCATGCTAGGAAATAGCGTTTGCAGATGTCTACGTATCGCAGCAATAGAGTTCCAATGCTTCCTAAAACGCGATATCGCATCTCTCTTCTATGTTTCATGATAAGGTATAATATTCATTGCGATGTGTCATGTATACCTCGTATTCACTTCAAATGAATGTAAATGCGACACTTCCATGCTAGGAAATAGCGTTTTGCAGTTGACTACGTACCGTAGCAATAGAGTTGTAATGCTTCTTAGAACGCGATATCGCATATCACTACTATGTTTCATGATAAGATATAATATTCCTTGCGAAGTGTCATGTATACCTCGTATTCACTTCAAAAGAACGTAAATAAGACACTTCCATGCTAGGAAATAGCGTTTGCAGATGTCTACGTATCGTAGCAATAGAGTTCTAATGCTTCCTAGAACGCGATATCGCATCTCACTTCTATGTTTCATGATAAGATATAATATTCATTGCGAAGTGTCATGTATACCTCGTATTCACTTCAAATGAATGTAAATGCGACACTTCCATGCTAGGAAATAGCGTTTTGCAGATGTCTGCGACGCGTAGCAATAGAGTTCTATGCTTCTTTAAACGCGATATCGCATATCACTGCTATGCTTCATGATAAGATATAATATTCATTATGGAGTGATATGTATACCTCGGACTCACTTCAAAAGAATGTAAATGCGACCCTTCCATGCTAGGGAATAGCCATTGCAAATGTCTACGTATCGTAGCAATAGAGTTCTAATGCTTCTTAAGACGCGATATCGCATCTCTCTTCTATGTTTCATGATAAGGTATAATATTCATTGCGAAGTGTCATGTATACCTCGTATTCACATCAAAAGAATGTAAATGCGACACTTCCATGCTAGGAAATAGCGTTTGCAGATGTCTACGTATCGTAGCAATAGAGTTCTAATGCTTCTTAGAACGCGATATCGCATCTCACTTCTATGTTTCATGATAAGATATAATATTCATTGCGAAGTGTCATGTATACCTCGTATTCACTTCAAAAGAATGTAAATACGACACTTCCATGCTAGGAAATGGCGTTTGCAGATGTCTACGTATCGTAGCAATAGAGTTCTAATGCTTCTTAAAACGAGATGCCTCATTTCATTTCTATGTTCCGTGATAAGATATAATATTCATTGTGGAGTGTCATGTATACCTCGTATTCACTTCAAATGAATGTAAATGCGACACTTCCATGCTAGGAAGTAGCGGTTGCAGATGTCTACGTATCGTAGCAATAGGGTTCTAATGCTTCTTAAGACGCGATATCGCATCTCACTTCTATGTTTCATGATAAGATATAATATTCATTGCGAAGTGTCATGTATACCTCGATTTCTCTTCACAAGAAAGTAAATGCGACACTTCCTTGCTAGGAAATAGCGTTTGCAGATGTCTACGTATCGCAGCAATAGAGTTCCAATGCTTCCTAAAACGCGATATCGCATCTCCCTTCTATGTTTCATGATAAGATATAATATTCATTGCGAAGTGTTATGTATATCTCGTATTCACATCAAAAGAATGTAAATGCGACACTTCCATGCTAGGAAACAGCGTTTGCAGATGTCTACGTATCGCAGCAATAGAGTTCCAATGCTTCCTAAAACGCGATATCGCATCTCCCTTCTATGTTTCATGATAAGGTACAATATTCATTGCGAAGTGTCATGTATACCTCGTATTCACTTCAAATGAATGTAAATGCGACACTTCCATGCTAGGAAATAGCGTTTTGCAGATGTCTACGTATCGTAGCAATAGAGTTCTAATGCTTCTTAGAACGCGATATCGCATATCACTGCTATGTTTCATGAGAAGATATAATATTCATTGCGAAGTGTCATGTATATCTCGTATTCACATCAAAAGAATGCAAATGCGACACTTCCATGCTAGGAAATAGCGTTTGCAGATGTCTACGTATCGCAGCAGTATAGTTTCAATGCTTCCTAAGACGCGATATCGCATCTCCCTTCTATGTTTCATGATAAGGTACAATATTCATTGCGAAGTGTCATGTATACCTCGTATTCACTTCAAATGAATGTAAATGCGACACTTCCATGCTAGGAAATAGCGTTTTGCAGATGTCTACGTATCGTAGCAATAGAGTTCTAATGCTTCTTAAAACGCGATATAGCATCTCACTGCTATGTTTCATGATAAGATATAATATTCATTATGGAGTGATATGCATACCTCGTACCCACTTCAAAAGAATGTAAATGCGACACTTCCTTGCTAGGAAATAGCGTTTGCAGATGTCTACGTATCGCAGCAATAGAGTTCCAATGCTTCCTAAAACGCGATATCGCATCTCTCTCCTATGTTTCATGATAAGGTATAATATTCATTCCGAAGTGTCATGTATACCGCGTATTCACTTCAAATGAATGTAAATGCGACACTTCCATGCTAGGAAATAGCGTTTTGCAGATGTCTACGTATCGTAGCAATAGAGTTCTAATGCTTCTCAAAACGCGATATAGCACCTCAGTCCTATGTTTCATGATAAGATATAATATTCATTGCGAAGTGTCATGTATATCTCGTATTAACATCAAAAGAATGTAAATGCGACACTTCCATGCTAGGGAATAGCGTTTGCAGATGTCTACGTATCGCAGCAATAGAGTTCCAATGCTTCCTAAAACGCGATATCGCATCTCTCTTCTATGTTTCATGATAAGGTATAATATTCATTGCGATGTGTCATGTATACCTCGTATTCACTTCAAATGAATGTAAATGCGACACTTCCATGCTAGGAAATAGCGTTTTGCAGTTGACTACGTACCGTAGCAATAGAGTTGTAATGCTTCTTAGAACGCGATATCGCATATCACTACTATGTTTCATGACAAGATATAATATTCCTTGCGAAGTGTCATGTATACCTCGTATTCACTTCAAAAGAACGTAAATAAGACACTTCCATGCTAGGAAATAGCGTTTGCAGATGTCTACGTATCGTAGCAATAGAGTTCTAATGCTTCCTAGAACGCGATATCGCATCTCACTTCTATGTTTCATGATAAGATATAATATTCATTGCGAAGTGTCATGTATACCTCGTATTCACTTCAAATGAATGTAAATGCGACACTTCCATGCTAGGAAATAGCGTTTTGCAGATGTCTACGTATCGTAGCAATAGAGTTCTAATGCTTCTTAGAACGCGATATCGCATATCACTGCTATGTTTCATGAGAAGATATAATATTCATTGCGAAGTGTCATGTATATCTCGTATTCACATCAAAAGAATGCAAATGCGACACTTCCATGCTAGGAAATAGCGTTTGCAGATGTCTACGTATCGCAGCAGTATAGTTTCAATGCTTCCTAAGACGCGATATCGCATCTCCCTTCTATGTTTCATGATAAGGTACAATATTCATTGCGAAGTGTCATGTATACCTCGTATTCACTTCAAATGAATGTAAATACGACACTTCCATGCTAGGAAGTAGCGGTTGCAGATGTCTACGTATCGTAGCAATAGGGTTCTAATGCTTCTTAAGACGCGACATCGCATCTCACATCTATATTTCATGATAAGATATAGTATTCATTGCGAAGTCATGTATACCTCGATTTCTCTTCACAAGAATGTAAATGCGACACTTCCTTGCTAGGAAATAGCGTTTGCAGATGTCTACGTATCGCAGCAATAGAGTTCCAATGCTTCCTAAAACGCGATATCGCATCTCTCTTCTATGTTTCATGATAAGGTATAATGTTCATTCCGAAGTGTCATGTATACCGCGTATTCACTTCAAATGAATGTAAATGCGACAGTTCCATGCTAGGAAATAGCGTTTTGCAGATGTCTACGTATCGTAGCAATAGAGTTCTAATGCTTCTTAAAACGCGATATCGCATCTCTCTTCTATGTTTCATGATAAGGTATAATATTCATTGCGAAGTGTCATGTATACCTCGTACTCACTCCAAAAGAATGTAAATGCGACCCTTCCATGCTAGGAAATAGCGTTTGCTGATGTCTAAGTATCGTAGCAATAGAGTTCTAATGCTTCTTAGAGCGCCATATCGCATCTGACTACTATGTTCCATGATAAGATATAATATTCATTGCGAAGTGTCATCTATACCTCGCAATCACTTCAAAAGGATGTAAATGCGACACTTCCATGCTAGGAAATAGTGTTTGCAGATGTCTACGTATCACAGCAATAGAGTACTAATGCTTCTTAAAACGAGATGTCGTATTTCACTTCTATGTTTCGTAATAAGATATAATATTCATTGTGTAATGTTATGTATACCTCGTATTCACTTCAGTGGAATGTAAGTGCGAAATTTCCTTGCTAGGAAATAGAGTTTGCAGATGTCTACGTATCGTAGCAATAGAGTTCTAATGCTTCTTAAAACGCGATATCGCATCTCACTGCTATGTTTCATGATAAGATATAATATTCATTATGGAGTGATATGTATACCTCGTACCCACTTCAAAAGAATGTAAATGCGACCCTTCCATGCTAAGGAATAGACTTTGCAGATGTCTACGTATCGTAGCAATAGAGTTCTAATGCTTCTCAAAACGCGATATAGCACCTCAGTCCTATGTTTCATGAAAAGATATAACATTCATTGCGAAGTGTCATGTATACCTCGATTTCTCTTCACAAGAATGTAAATGTGACACTTCCTTGCTAGGAAATAGCGTTTGCAGATGTCTACGTATCGCAGCAATAGAGTTCCAATGCTTCTTAAGACGCGATATCGCATCTCACTTCTATGTTTCATGATAAGATATAATATTCATTGCGAAGTGTCATGTATACCTCGATTTCCCTTCACAAGAATGTAAATGCGATACTTCCTTGCTAGGAAATAGCGTTTGCAGATGTCTACGTATCGCAGCAATAGAGTTCCAATGCTTCCTAAAACGCGATATCGCATCTCTCTTCTATGTTTCATGACAAGGTATAATATTCATTGCGAAGTGTCATGTATACCTCGTATTCACTTCAAAAGAATGTAAATGCGACACTTCCATGCTTGGAAATAGCATTTGCAGATGTCTACGTGTCGTAGCAATAGAGTTCTAATGCTCCTTAGAACGCGATATCGCATCACACATTTATGTTTCATGATAAGATATAATATTCATTGCGAAGTGTCATGTGTACCTCGTATTCACTTCAAAAGAGTGTAAATGCGACACTTCCATGCTAGGAAATAGCGTTTGCAGATGTCTACGTATCGTAGCAATAGAGTTCTAATGCTTCTCAAAACGCGATATAGCACCTCAGTCCTATGTTTCATGATAAGATATAATATTCATTGCGAAGTGTCATGTATACCTCGTATTCACTTCAAGAGAATGTAAATATGACACTTCCATGCTAGGAAATAGCGTTTGCAGATGTCTACGTACAATAGCAATATAGTTCTAATGCTTCTCAAAACGCGATATAGCACCTCATTCCTATGTTTCATGATAAGCTATAATATTCATTGCGAAGTGTCATGTATATCTCGTATTCACTTCAAAAGAATGTAAATGCGACACTTCCATGCTAGGAAATAGCGTTTGCAGATGTCTACGTATCGCAGAAATAGAGTTCTAATGCTTCCTAAAACGCGATATCGCATCTCTCTTCTATGTTTCATGATAAGGTATAATATTCATTGCGAAGTGTCACGTATACCTCGTATTCACTTCAAAAGAATGTAAATAAGACACTTCTATGCTAGGAAATAGCGTTTGCAGATGTCTACGTATCGCAGAAATAGAGTTCTAATGCTTCCTAAAACGCGATATCGCATCTCTCTTCTATGTTTCATGATAAGGTATAATATTCATTGCGAAGTGTCACGTATACCTCGTATTCACTTCAAAAGAATGTAAATAAGACACTTCTATGCTAGGAAATAGCGTTTGCAGATGTCTACGTATCGCAGCAATAGAGTTCCAATGCTTCCTAAAACGCGATATCGCATCTCTCTTCTATGTTTCATGATAAGGTATAATATTCATTGCGATGTGTCATGTATACCTCGTATTCACTTCAAATGAATGTAAATGCGACACTTCCATGCTAGGAAATAGCGTTTTGCAGTTGACTACGTACCGTAGCAATAGAGTTGTAATGCTTCTTAGAACGCGATATCGCATATCACTACTATGTTTCATGACAAGATATAATATTCCTTGCGAAGTGTCATGTATACCTCGTATTCACTTCAAAAGAACGTAAATAAGACACTTCCATGCTAGGAAATAGCGTTTGCAGATGTCTACGTATCGTAGCAATAGAGTTCTAATGCTTCCTAGAACGCGATATCGCATCTCACTTCTATGTTTCATGATAAGATATAATATTCATTGCGAAGTGTCATGTATACCTCGATTTCCCTTCACAAGAATGTAAATGCGACACTTCCTTGCTAGGAAATAGCGTTTGCAGATGTCTACGTATCGCAGCAATAGAGTTCCAATGCTTCCTAAAACGCGATATCGCATCTCTCTTCTATGTTTCATGACAAGGTATAATATTCATTGCGAAGTGTCATGTATACCTCGTATTCACTTCAAAAGAATGTAAATGCGACACTTCCATGCTTGGAAATAGCATTTGCAGATGTCTACGTGTCGTAGCAATAGAGTTCTAATGCTCCTTAGAACGCGATATCGCATCACACATTTATGTTTCATGATAAGATATAATATTCATTGCGAAGTGTCATGTGTACCTCGTATTCACTTCAAAAGAGTGTAAATGCGACACTTCCATGCTAGGAAATAGCGTTTGCAGATGTCTACGTATCGTAGCAATAGAGTTCTAATGCTTCTCAAAACGCGATATAGCACCTCAGTCCTATGTTTCATGATAAGATATAATATTCATTGCGAAGTGTCATGTATACCTCGTATTCACTTCAAGAGAATGTAAATATGACACTTCCATGCTAGGAAATAGCGTTTGCAGATGTCTACGTATAATAGCAATATAGTTCTAATGCTTCTCAAAACGCGATATAGCACCTCATTCCTATGTTTCATGATAAGCTATAATATTCATTGCGAAGTGTCATGTATATCTCGTATTCACTTCAAAAGAATGTAAATGCGACACTTCCATGCTAGGAAATAGCGTTTGCAGATGTCTACGTATCGCAGAAATAGATTTCTAATGCTTCCTAAAACGCGATATCGCATCTCTCTTCTATGTTTCATGATAAGGTATAATATTCATTGCGAAGTGTCACGTATACCTCGTATTCACTTCAAAAGAATGTAAATAAGACACTTCTATGCTAGGAAATAGCGTTTGCAGATGTCTACGTATCGCAGAAATAGAGTTCTAATGCTTCCTAAAACGCGATATCGCATCTCTCTTCTATGTTTCATGATAAGGTATAATATTCATTGCGAAGTGTCACGTATACCTCGTATTCACTTCAAAAGAATGTAAATAAGACACTTCTATGCTAGGAAATAGCGTTTGCAGATGTCTACGTATCGCAGCAATAGAGTTCCAATGCTTCCTAAAACGCGATATCGCATCACTCTTCTATGTTTCATGATAAGGTATAATATTCATTGCGATGTGTCATGTATACCTCGTATTCACTTCAAATGAATGTAAATGCGACACTTCCATGCTAGGAAATAGCGTTTTGCAGTTGACTACGTACCGTAGCAATAGAGTTGTAATGCTTCTTAGAACGCGATATCGCATATCACTACTATGTTTCATGACAAGATATAATATTCCTTGCGAAGTGTCATGTATACCTCGTATTCACTTCAAAAGAACGTAAATAAGACACTTCCATGCTAGGAAATAGCGTTTGCAGATGTCTACGTATCGTAGCAATAGAGTTCTAATGCTTCCTAGAACGCGATATCGCATCTCACTTCTATGTTTCATGATAAGATATAATATTCATTGCGAAGTGTCATGTATACCTCGTATTCACTTCAAATGAATGTAAATGCGACACTTCCATGCTAGGAAATAGCGTTTTGCAGATGTCTACGTATCGTAGCAATAGAGTTCTAATGCTTCTTAGAACGCGATATCGCATATCACTGCTATGTTTCATGAGAAGATATAATATTCATTGCGAAGTGTCATGTATATCTCGTATTCACATCAAAAGAATGCAAATGCGACACTTCCATGCTAGGAAATAGCGTTTGCAGATGTCTACGTATCGCAGCAGTATAGTTTCAATGCTTCCTAAGACGCGATATCGCATCTCCCTTCTATGTTTCATGATAAGGTACAATATTCATTGCGAAGTGTCATGTATACCTCGTATTCACTTCAAATGAATGTAAATGCGACACTTCCATGCTAGGAAGTAGCGGTTGCAGATGTCTACGTATCGTAGCAATAGGGTTCTAATGCTTCTTAAGACGCGATATCGCATCTCACATCTATATTTCATGATAAGATATAGTATTCATTGCGAAGTCATGTATACCTCGATTTCTCTTCACAAGAATGTAAATGCGACACTTCCTTGCTAGGAAATAGCGTTTGCAGATGTCTACGTATCGCAGCAATAGAGTTCCAATGCTTCCTAAAACGCGATATCGCATCTCTCTTCTATGTTTCATGATAAGGTATAATGTTCATTCCGAAGTGTCATGTATACCGCGTATTCACTTCAAATGAATGTAAATGCGACAGTTCCATGCTAGGAAATAGCGTTTTGCAGATGTCTACGTATCGTAGCAATAGAGTTCTAATGCTTCTTAAAACGCGATATCGCATCTCACTGCTATGTTTCATGATTAGATATAATATTCATTATGGAGTGATATGTATACCTCGTATTCACTTCAAAAGAATGTAAATGCGACACTTCCATGCTAGGAAATAGCGTTTGCAGATGTCTACGTATCGTAGCAATAGAGTTCCAATGCTTCTTAAAACGCGATATCGCATCTCTCTTCTATGTTTCATGATAAGGTATAATATTCATTGCGAAGTGTCATGTATACCTCGTACTCACTCCAAAAGAATGTAAATGCGACCCTTCCATGCTAGGAAATAGCGTTTGCTGATGTCTAAGTATCGTAGCAATAGAGTTCTAATGCTTCTTAGAGCGCCATATCGCATCTGACTACTATGTTCCATGATAAGATATAATATTCATTGCGAAGTGTCATCTATACCTCGCAATCACTTCAAAAGGATGTAAATGCGACACTTCCATGCTAGGAAATAGCGTTTGCAGATGTCTACGTATCGCAGAAATAGAGTTCTAATGCTTCCTAAAACGCGATATCGCATCTCTCTTCTATGTTTCATGATAAGGTATAATATTCATTGCGAAGTGTCACGTATACCTCGTATTCACTTCAGAAGAATGTAAATAAGACACTTCTATGCTAGGAAATAGCGTTTGCAGATGTCTACGTATCCTAGCAATAGAGTTCTAATGCTTCTTAGAACGCGATATAGCACCTCATTCCTATGTTTCATGATAAGCTATAATATTCATTGCGAAGTGTCATGTATATCTCGTATTCACTTCAAAAGAATGTAAATGCGACACTTCCATGCTAGGAAATAGCGTTTGCAGATGTCTACGTATCGCAGAAATAGAGTTCTAATGCTTCTTAGAACGTGATGTTGCATCTCACTTCTATGTTCCATGATAAGATATAATATTCATTGCGAAGTGTCATCTATACCTCGTAATCACTTCAAAAGGATGTAAATGCGACACTTCCATGCTAGGAAATAGTGTCTGCAGATGTCTACGTATCACAGAAATAGAGTACTAATGCTTCTTAAAACGAGATGTCGTATTTCACTTCTATGTTTCGTAATAAGATATAATATTCATTGTGTAATGTTATGTATACCTCGTATTCACTTCAGTGGAATGTAAGTGCGAAATTTCCTTGCTAGGAATTAGAGTTTGCAGATGTCTACGTATCGTAGCAATAGAGTTCTAATGCTTCTTAAAACGCGATATCGCATCTCACTGCTATGTTTCATGATAAGATATAATATTCATTATGGAGTGATATGTATACCTCGTACCCACTTCAAAAGAATGTAAATGCGACCCTTCCATGCTAGGGAATAGACTTTGCAGACGTCTACGTGTCGTAGCAATAGAGTTCTAATGCTTCTTAGAACGCGATATCGCATCTCACTTTTATGTTTCATGATAAGATATAATATTCATTGCTAAGTGTCATGTATACCTCGTATTCACTTCAAAAGAATGTAAATGCGACACTTCCTTGCTAGGAAATATTGTTTGCAGATGTCTACGTATCACAGCAATAGAGTACTAATGCTTCTTAAAACGAGATGTCGTATTTCACTTATATGTTTCGTAATAAGATATAATATTCATTGCGAAGTGTCATGTATACCTCGTATTCACTTCAAAAGAATGTAAATAAGACACTTCTATGCTAGGAAATAGCGTTTACAGATGTCTACGTATCGTAGCAATAGAGTTCTAATGCTTCTTAGAACGCGATATAGCACCTCATTCCTATGTTTCATGATAAGCTATAATATTCATTGCGAAGTGTCATGTATACCTCGAATTCACTTGAAAAGAATGCAAATGCGACACTTCCATGCTAGGAAATAGCGTTTGCAGATGTCTACGTATCGTAGCAATAGAATTCTTGCGCTTCTTAAATCGCGATGTCGCATCTCACTTCTATGTTTCGTGATAAGATATAATATTCATTGTAGAGTGTCATGTATACCTCGTTTTCACTTCAAAAGAATGTAAATGCGACAGTTCCATGCTAGGATACAGCGTTTGCAGATGTCTACGTATCGTACCAATAGTGTTCTAATGCTTCATAGAACGCGATATCGCATCTCACTTCTAGGTTTCATGATAAGATATAATATTCATTGCGAAGTGTCATATATACCTCGTATTCACTTCAAATGAATGTAATTGCGACACTTCCATGCTAGGAAATAGCGTTTGCATATGTCTACTTATCGTAGCAATAGAGTTCTAATGCTTCTTAAAACGAGATGTCGCATTTCATTTCTATGCTTCGTGATAAGGTATAATATTCATTGTGGAGTGTTATGTATACCTCGTATTCGCTTCAGTGGAATGTAAGTGCGACATGTCCATGCCAGGAAATAGAGTTTGCAGATGTCTACGTATATTAGCAATAGAGTTATAATGCTTCTCAAAACGCGATATAGCACCTCATTCCTATGTTTCATGATAAGATATAATATTCATTGCGAAGTGTCATGTATATCTCGCATTCACATCAAAAGAATGTAAATGCGACACTTCCTTGCTAGGAAATAGCATTTGCAGATGTCTACGCATCGTAGGAATAGAGTTCTAATGTTTCTTAAAACGAGATGTCGCATTTCATTTCTATGTTGCGTGATAAGGTATAATATTCATTGTGGAGTGTTATGAATACCTCGTATTCACTTCAAAAGAATGTAAATGCGACACTTCCATGCTAGGAAATAGCGTTTGCAGATGTCTACGTATCGTAGCAATAGAGTTCTAATGCTACTTAAAACGAGATGTCGCATTTCATTTCTATGTTTCGTAATAAGATATAATATTCATTGCGAAGTGTCATGTATACCTCGTATTAACTTCTAAAGAACGTAAATGCGACACTTCCTTGCTAGGAAATAACATTTGCAGATGTCTACGCATCGCAGGAATAGAGTTCTAATTCTTCTTAAAACGCGATATGGCTTCTCATTTCTATGTTCCATGATATGATGTAATATTCACTGAGAAGTATTATGTTTACCTCGTCTACACTTCAGAAGGATGTAAATGACTTATTTCCTTGCTAGGAAAATGCGTTTCCAGATATCTACGTATCGAAGCATTAGAGTTCTAGTGCTTCTAAAACGCAATATCGCATCTCATTTCTGGGTTTCAAGATAAGTTATAATATTCATTGCGAAGTATTATGTATACCTGGACTACACTTCCAAAGATACTACCCAGTAATTTGCGGCGTGTTGCGTAGTTTCCCGTAGCCCTTGTTAGTTAAACCCACGTCGAGACCATAAATAGACATGCCGTGACTTCAGTATCTCGCGACCTGAGTGTGTGTACTTGGCTAGGCGTAGTCGAGAGGAGGAGCATTTCGAAGTTTCAAGGGTTGTTCCGCCCCAGGGTTCCCGGGGTCGTGTAGTCTATCCCCTTTGCTACTTTCTGAGCAGCTGGCGCCCAAGAAAAGTTGTACGTGAGCGGATACCTTGGAACGATAGATCGCTTTAGATTAAAGTACGTTTTACACCTTAAAGCATTTAGATAATTAACCTCTTCGAGCTTCCCTGACTTACTATATATAGGTTTCCGTCACAACTAATAGGAACCATCACTTTACATAGATATATAGAACACACATAGTTTTAAACGTAGAACTGAGAATTTGAGAACTTACGTTGAAACGTTAGTAGTGAGAAATTCCATCGGATTTCATAGAAATTCAGAACTTACTTGCTATGAGACATAGGCAGATAAGGGCCATCGCGTTGCTTAAAACTTTAGAACTTGCTTACTTCAACAAAGATTTCTATTGGCTTCGTCCGTTCTTTTAGAAGAATTTTTGATAAACCACATACTTTTCATGCTTCTGATATCTTTGAAAGTTCGCGAGATGTAATCGTTCAAGTTTTAAAATGATTACTTAGTGTGGATTATTATTTAGTAACTCGCTCATAAAGGAGTCTGCATAGGATTTAATCCATAAGTTTTTAAGCCTGGAATTTGTGCAGTTATTTGTTATTCACTTATTGCTCAAGCGACAAAGAATCTGACCACTTCAAAATGGTTGACTTTCATCAATTTTCTTAAAAATTGAAATACTCCCCAACTGCTTGCATTAAAGACTGTAATTAAAGCTTTCGAAACATTTTACCTCTTATAGATGAATTCTGGAATTGAAATTGAATGTTTGACTTTTCTAGCTCCTGTTTAGACATCTTTCTATTGGAATGTTCAAGTATTTTTCATATTCGTAATTATTAAAAATGTTTTACTTGATTCTTTTATTTAATATTTAGAATTTTCTGAGAAATATTCTTTATCGTAATGAACTATATAATTGCAATTATAATTCTTTATGAAGTAATAATAACAGAAAGGTATGTATCCATTCTTGTAGTTTTGTAAAGAGTATTTAATCTTACTATCTAAAATGAAACATTGAGATCTGTTTACAATCTAATGGAATTTAATTACCTTTTGATTCAAATTCACAATGATAATCTTCCATAGTTCAACAATTTTGTGAGCTGTCCTCAGGAATCCGCAGCTCTGTACTTATAAAATGAACGACACAAAGAACAGCCTAACCAAACGTATTCGAACCGATTTTTCAATACTAATCTTATCATGTTTAACTTATGCTGCAAACTATTGAAATGCCCTTCGAAAAGTGTTTATTCACAGTGAAGTAAACGGTAAGTATTACGCCTTCCACCACTGTTTACAATACGTATGTTTCATTTACTATCAAAACCGTGAGTATTATCGCCTTTCTTTACTCTTTGTAACCTTCAATGCCTTCATGTTACAGATCGTTAAACTTGCTTTAAAATGCTCTATCGTATTACGGAAGAATGGACATACCAATTCATTTTAAAAAATGAAGGTAACCTTCATATGTCCAACATAACTCCACTTACAAAAAAACTATTTTCATCAACGGATGGCCCCTTTGTACTGTGCAATTTTATATTAGCAAAAACTTCTATGAAACTTATAGTTTCGTGGATATCTGAGGTGCTAATTATTACTGCCCCACCCTGTATATTGCTATGGATGTGTCCAACAAGGCAACGATGAACAGAGTTAAATTTAATATTATGATGTTTATTATTTTACTTATAGTATATTTGTTTTTCTGGAATTTTGCCAAAAAACAATGTTCACGATGTCGACAGATGAATACATTTGCCTTAGAATTACAAGAGCCAACAATTTCGAAAGTAGAATATTACTTTACTTCGCTAACCGAATCATTGCAAACGTTAAGTAAAGTGCGTGCCTTTCAAAACAGTCAGATGCAAATTACGATGCAACGTTTCCAAGAAATGGTACGTGCCACTGTTTTTTAATTTCCGTTTATTTAATCAAAGGAAATTTAATTGAAATATCCGCAAAATTTGAGGACAAAAAGTTATTGTAATTTTACGCAACATATATGATGGTGATAAAGGATAAGTATACGGAACTGAAAATGGAAAGTAGCGAGCAGAAAAAGAAACTGATGGAGCTACAAAGTAGATTGATACATCCGTCAAATGATGATTCTAGGTTAATAAAATCTGTTAATTAAAGAACTATTGCAAAAATCAGGTATAATCAATATTACTTCTGCTCAAAGGCTATAATAGAATTGGACCGAAATGGGTACAAAACAGGCAATTATATCTATACGTTCTATTCTATGCAAAGGCAAATATTTCAAAGAGAAAAGATGTGTTACTTACAAATTGCTTATGTTCCTAGATATCTCACTAATTCAGGCTTCTTGTCTTGTAGAACTTATCATTCGTGTAACATGTAAAGGGGTCGAAGAATAATAAAAGATTTTTATATTTCATAGCCTCACTTGATACGTCGATTGGATCACGTAAAATATCGGACATTAATTGCATCTACATCTTCAGACCTTAAATATATAATTGCAACAACATATTTAATAGCGATTTAATAACATTTTTCTAATTGTTTATATCTATGTCTAATAAATATATATTAATCGAATAAGTTGCTTTACCTAAGAATAAAAGTATCTGAGGCTTACAAATCGGAGCATTACACAACAAACGTGCATCGCATATATAGTATTACATGTAACAGAAGATGAAGACCAAAAAGATCGTACATAAGTTGAATCCACAATGCGGTCATAGAGATACAGAAACGGCAAAAATTCCAAACAATAATTTAAAAAATTCAAAAAGGGGGGAGTGAAAATCCATCTCCTTGACGATGATAAGGAACAAGTCTGCCTCATGCACTACAATATCCCAAACAGCCAGCGATTGGCACGCCAATGACAACGGATGGAACGAATTCCGTGACAGAACTGTGCTAACAAAGTGCTCCTACTCAGCTTTCGAAATGGCATACTGTTAGTACTGGGGCGGCATTCGTATCACGGCACTATTAAAGCACCGAGATATAGCACACGGGCTACACGGCCGTGACAATGACACTATCAGCTCACCATAGCTACACGCGTGGTTGTGGCGTAGGCTGACATTTACTAATGGGGAAGCTGTTTCCATAAAAATTATAAGCAAATATGAAAAATGACTAAACTGTGCAATTTATTTATTTTGATTCCAAAATAGATACACCGGCACAAAACAAAGATATAAGAACTCGATTTTATTATTTTCTATAAACTAGCTCGATTGGGCGATTTTTTCCATAAAGTCGATAATTACTTTGTCATAAAAATATATACACTTATTTTATATATATTTTCTTCAATTTATTGTTACAAATTCATGCAATTGAGGGTTACATTAAATACGATGACAGCATGTTATTTCAAAAATTACACAAGGCGAAGTTAGGGACGCAACACCATGAATTTTCATTTTATAAGTAATATTTTTTTATAAATAATATTTTTAGTCTATGATGGATTGAAAGAAATATATACGACTCGCTCAATAACTATAAATATATGAAAACGACCATCAAAATATCTATCAATACTCATATGCTGAACATCTACTGACATCTAACGGTTCTAATTTGTATGAAAGCACAGGTTCTCCAATGCCAAATGTGATCCTGCGTCATTGCTGAGGAGATTCATGAATGGAGCGATGATACGCGTGTCACCATGGTGCTGGTTCTGCGCGATTCGCTTGTATAGAACGTGCTGGTAACACGTTCTGGCATTTTAGTCAACGAATCCGGTCACAGATGACTACGAATCAGTTGACACTCCTCGGAAGTGGCAATATAGTGCCGGCATGGTGTCGCTACCATCTTGCCGTTTGTTATCTGGGATGCTTTTTAGTGCATTATTCGGAATTGAATTTGAACACATAGCTACTTAATCGCTAATTTGTATGTACTGTGACGTGGTGAAGTCACAAGGCTCGCTCACCCCCCCCCCCCCCTGCTTCGGTTAGACTAGCTCACAGATCACCACCCATGCGAGAAGAGCGACACGGACCATCGCGATTGCTGTATTTGCGAGGAGCGTGAAATACACGATGGTAGAACCTTCCCCCCCCCCCCCCCAACCGTTCGTTTCTCTCTCTCCGTTCTACGGATTAGACTGGCGAGCTGATGGAAGAAGCGACACATAAGACGCCCCTTCGGCGGATAATAAGACCGCAGGTTCGCGGTAGGGCTGTGCTCCGAGGTAGCGCGACGGGCTCGACGGTGGAGGAGTCGGGAAGTGAACAAGAAGAGACCCTGAAGCCCGAAGGATAGGATCCAGAGCTCTGCAAAAATAAGACCGCTGCCATAGTCCATGGAGACAAACAGGATGGATCCCGGGTGTGAGACGGACCTCTACCCCTCCCCATTAGAACTCTATTGCTTCGATACGTAGACATCTTGAAACGCTATTCCCTAGCAAGGAAGTGTTGCATTTACATTCTTTTGAAGTGTAGACGAGGATACATAACACTCTACAAAGAATATTATATCTTGTCACGAAACATAGAAATGAAATGCGTCATCTCGTTTTAAGAAGCATTAGAACACTATTGCTACGATACGTAGACATCTGCAAACGCTATTTCCGAGCATGGAAGAGTCGCATTAACATTCTTTTGATGTGAATACGAGGTATATATGACACATCGGAATGAATATTATATCTTATCATGAAACATAGGAATGAGTTGCGATATCGCGTTTTGAGAAGCATTAGAATACCATTGCTTCGATACGTAGACATCTGCAAACAATATTTCCTAGCAAGGAAGTGTTGCATTTACATTCTTTTGAAGTGAATACGTGTTATACATGACACTTCGCAATGAATATTATGTCTTATCATGAAACATAGGAATGGGGTGCTATATAGCGTTTTGAGAAGCGTCAGAACTCTATTGCTAATATACGTAGACTTCTAGAAACTCTATTTCCTAGCAAGGAAATGTCACATTTACATTCCATTGAAGTGAATACGAGGTATACATGGCACTTCGCAATGGATATTATATCTTACCATGAAACATAGAAGAGAGATGCTATATCGCGTTTTAGGAAGCATTAGAACTCTATTGCTGCGATACGTAGACATCTGCAAACGCTATTTCCTAGCATGGAAGTGTCGCATTTACATTCTTTTGAAGTGAGTACGAGATATACATGACACTTCGCAATGGATATTATATCTTATCATGAAACATAGAAATGTGATGCTATATCTCCTTTTAAGAAGTATTAGAACTCTATTCATTCGATACGTGGTCATCTGGAAACGCTGTTTCCTAGCAAGGAAGTGTCGCATTTACATTCGTTTGAAGTGAATACGAGGTATACATGACACTTCGCAATGAATATTATATATTATCATGAAACATAGGAATGAGCTGCTATATTGCGTTTTGAGAAGCATTAGAACTCTATTGCTAATATACGTAGACATCTGCAAAAAATATTTCCTACCATGGAAATGTCGCACTTACATTCCATTGAAGTGAATACGAGGTATACATAACATTACACAATGAATATTATATCTTATTACGAAACATAGAAATGAAATACGACATCTCGCTTTAAGAAGCATTAGTACTCTATTGCTGTGATACGTAGACATCTGCAAACGCTATTTCCTAGCATGGAAGTGTCGCATTTACATTCTTTTGAAGTGAATACGAGGTATACATGACACTTCGCAATGAATATTATATCTTATCATGAAACATAGAAGTGAGATACGATATCGCGTTTTAAGAAGCATAAGAACACTCTTGCTACGATACGTAGACATCTGCAAACGCTATTTCCTAGCAATGAAGGGTCGCACTTACATTCTTTTGAAGTGAATACGAGGTATTATGACACTTCGCGAAGAATATTATATCTTATCTCGAAACATAGAAGTGAGATGCGATATCGCGATTTAAGAAGCATTAGAACTCTATTGCTACGATACGTAGACATCTGCAAACGCTATTTCCTAGCATGCAAGTGTCGCATTTACATTCTTTTGAAGTGAATACGAGATATACATGACACTTCGCAATGAATATTATGTCTTATCATGAAACATAGGAATGTGGTGCTATATCGCGTTTTGAGATGTATTAGAACTCTGCTGCTAATATACGTAGACATCTGCAAACTCTATTTCCTACCATGGAAACGTCGCACTTACATTCCATTGAAGTGAATACGAGGTATACATAACATTACACAATGAATATTATATCTTATTACGAAACATAGAAATGAAATACGACATCTCGCTTTACGAAGCATTAGTACTCTATTGCTGTGATACGTAGACATCTGCAAACGCTATTTCCTAGCATGGAAGTGTCGCATTTACATTGTTTTGAAGTGAATACGAGGTATACATGACACTTCGCAATGAATATTATATCTTATCATGAAACATGGAAGTGAGATGCGATATCGCGATTTAAGAAGCATTAGAACTCTATTGCTACGATGCGTAGACATCTGGAAATGTTATTTCCTAGCAAGGAAGTGTCGCATTTACATTCTTTTGAAGTGAATACGAGGTATACATAACACTCCACAATGAATATTATATCTTATCACGAAACACAGAAATGAAATGCGGCATCTCGTTTTAAGAAGCATTAGAACTCTATTGCTACGATACGTAGACATCTGCAAGCGCTACTTCCTATCATGCAAGTGTCGCATTTACATTCTTTTGAAGTGAATACGTGTTATACATGACACTTCGCAATGAATATTATGTCTTATCATGAAACATAGGAATGGGGTGCTATATAGCGTCTTGAGAAGCATTAGAACTCTATTGCTAATATACGTAGACTTCTAGAAACTCTATTTCCTAACAAGGAAATGTCGCATTTACATTCCATTGAAGTGAATACGAGGTATACATGGCACTTCGCAATGGATATTATATCTTACCATGAAACATAGAAGAGAGATGCGATATCGCGTTTTAGGAAGCATTAGAACTCTATTGCTGCGATACGTAGACATCTGCAAACGCTACTTCCTAGCATGGAAGTGTCGCATTTACATTCTTTTGAAGTGAGTACGAGATATACATGACACTTCGCAATGGATATTATATCTTATCATGAAACATAGAAATGTGATGTGATATCTCCTTTTAAGAAGTATTAGGACTCTATTCATTCGATACGTGGTCATCTGGAAACGCTATTTCCTAGCAAGGAAGTATCGCATTTACATTCGTTTGAAGTGAATACGAGGTATACATGACACTTCGCAATGAATATTATATATTATCATGAAACATAGGAATGAGCTGCTATATTGCGTTTTGAGAAGCATTAGAACTCTATTGCTAATATACGTAGACATCTGCAAAAAATATTTCCTACCATGGAAATGTCGCACTTACATTCCATTGAAGTGAATACGAGGTATACATAACATTACACAATGAATATTATATCTTATTATGAAACATAGAAATGAAATACGACATCTCTCTTTAAGAAGCAATAGAACTCTATTGCTACGATACGTAGACATCTGCAAACGCTATATCCTAGCATGCAAGTGTCGCATTTACATTCTTTTGAAGTGAATACGAGATATACATGACACTTCGCAATGAATATTATGTCTTATCATGAAACATAGGAATGTGGTGCTATATCGCGTTTTGAGATGCATTAGAACTCTGTTGCTAATATACGTAGACATCTGCAAACTCTATTTCCTACCATGGAAACGTCGCACTTACATTCCATTGAAGTGAATACGAGGTATACATAACATTACACAATGAATATTATATCTTATTACGAAACATAGAAATGAAATACGACATCTCGCTTTAAGAAGCATTAGTACTCTACTGCTGTGATACGTAGACATCTGCAAACGCTATTTCCTAGCATGGAAGTGTCGCATTTACATTGTTTTGAAGTGAATACGAGGTATACATAACACTCCACAATGAATATTATATCTTATCACGAAACATAGAAATGAAATGCGGCATCTCGTTTTAAGAAGCATTAGAACTCTATTGCTACGATACGTAGACATCTGCAAACGCTATTTCCTAGCATGGAAGTGTCGCATTTACATTCTTTTGAAGTGAATACGAGGTATACATGACACTTCGCAATGAATATTATATCTTATCATGAAACATAGAAGTGAGATACGATATCGCGTTTTAAGAAGCATAAGAACACTCTTGCTACGATACGTAGACATCTGCAAACGCTATTTCCTAGCAATGAAGGGTCGCACTTACATTCTTTTGAAGTGAATACGAGGTATTATGACACTTCGCGAAGAATATTATATCTTATCTCGAAACATAGAAGTGAGATGCGATATCGCGATTTAAGAAGCATTAGAACTCTATTGCTACGATACGTAGACATCTGCAAACGCTATTTCCTAGCATGCAAGTGTCGCATTTACATTCTTTTGAAGTGAATACGAGATATACATGACACTTCGCAATGAATATTATGTCTTATCATGAAACATAGGAATGTGGTGCTATATCGCGTTTTGAGATGTATTAGAACTCTGCTGCTAATATACGTAGACATCTGCAAACTCTATTTCCTACCATGGAAACGTCGCACTTACATTCCATTGAAGTGAATACGAGGTATACATAACATTACACAATGAATATTATATCTTATTACGAAACATAGAAATGAAATACGACATCTCGCTTTACGAAGCATTAGTACTCTATTGCTGTGATACGTAGACATCTGCAAACGCTATTTCCTAGCATGGAAGTGTCGCATTTACATTGTTTTGAAGTGAATACGAGGTATACATGACACTTCGCAATGAATATTATATCTTATCATGAAACATGGAAGTGAGATGCGATATCGCGATTTAAGAAGCATTAGAACTCTATTGCTACGATGCGTAGACATCTGGAAATGTTATTTCCTAGCAAGGAAGTGTCGCATTTACATTCTTTTGAAGTGAATACGAGGTATACATAACACTCCACAATGAATATTATATCTTATCACGAAACACAGAAATGAAATGCGGCATCTCGTTTTAAGAAGCATTAGAACTCTATTGCTACGATACGTAGACATCTGCAAGCGCTACTTCCTATCATGCAAGTGTCGCATTTACATTCTTTTGAAGTGAATACGTGTTATACATGACACTTCGCAATGAATATTATGTCTTATCATGAAACATAGGAATGGGGTGCTATATAGCGTTTTGAGAAGCATTAGAACTCTATTGCTAATATACGTAGACTTCTAGAAACTCTATTTCCTAGCAAGGAAATGTCGCATTTACATTCCATTGAAGTGAATACGAGGTATACATGGCACTTCGCAATGGATATTATATCTTACCATGAAACATAGAAGAGAGATGCGATATCGCGTTTTAGGAAGCATTAGAACTCTATTGCTGCGATACGTAGACATCTGCAAACGCTACTTCCTAGCATGGAAGTGTCGCATTTACATTCTTTTGAAGTGAGTACGAGATATACATGACACTTCGCAATGGATATTATATCTTATCATGAAACATAGAAATGTGATGTGATATCTCCTTTTAAGAAGTATTAGGACTCTATTCATTCGATACGTGGTCATCTGGAAACGCTATTTCCTAGCAAGGAAGTATCGCATTTACATTCGTTTGAAGTGAATACGAGGTATACATGACACTTCGCAATGAATATTATATATTATCATGAAACATAGGAATGAGCTGCTATATTGCGTTTTGAGAAGCATTAGAACTCTATTGCTAATATACGTAGACATCTGCAAAAAATATTTCCTACCATGGAAATGTCGCACTTACATTCCATTGAAGTGAATACGAGGTATACATAACATTACACAATGAATATTATATCTTATTATGAAACATAGAAATGAAATACGACATCTCTCTTTAAGAAGCAATAGAACTCTATTGCTACGATACGTAGACATCTGCAAACGCTATATCCTAGCATGCAAGTGTCGCATTTACATTCTTTTGAAGTGAATACGAGATATACATGACACTTCGCAATGAATATTATGTCTTATCATGAAACATAGGAATGTGGTGCTATATCGCGTTTTGAGATGCATTAGAACTCTGTTGCTAATATACGTAGACATCTGCAAACTCTATTTCCTACCATGGAAACGTCGCACTTACATTCCATTGAAGTGAATACGAGGTATACATAACATTACACAATGAATATTATATCTTATTACGAAACATAGAAATGAAATACGACATCTCGCTTTAAGAAGCATTAGTACTCTACTGCTGTGATACGTAGACATCTGCAAACGCTATTTCCTAGCATGGAAGTGTCGCATTTACATTGTTTTGAAGTGAATACGAGGTATACATAACACTCCACAATGAATATTATATCTTATCACGAAACATAGAAATGAAATGCGGCATCTCGTTTTAAGAAGCATTAGAACTCTATTGCTACGATACGTAGACATCTGCAAACGCTATTTCCTAGCATGGAAGTGTCGCATTTACATTCTTTTGAAGTGAATACGAGGTATACATGACACTTCGCAATGAATATTATATCTTATCATGAAACATAGAAGTGAGATACGATATCGCGTTTTAAGAAGCATAAGAACACTCTTGCTACGATACGTAGACATCTGCAAACGCTATTTCCTAGCAATGAAGGGTCGCACTTACATTCTTTTGAAGTGAATACGAGGTATTATGACACTTCGCGAAGAATATTATATCTTATCTCGAAACATAGAAGTGAGATGCGATATCGCGATTTAAGAAGCATTAGAACTCTATTGCTACGATACGTAGACATCTGCAAACGCTATTTCCTAGCATGCAAGTGTCGCATTTACATTCTTTTGAAGTGAATACGAGATATACATGACACTTCGCAATGAATATTATGTCTTATCATGAAACATAGGAATGTGGTGCTATATCGCGTTTTGAGATGTATTAGAACTCTGCTGCTAATATACGTAGACATCTGCAAACTCTATTTCCTACCATGGAAACGTCGCACTTACATTCCATTGAAGTGAATACGAGGTATACATAACATTACACAATGAATATTATATCTTATTACGAAACATAGAAATGAAATACGACATCTCGCTTTACGAAGCATTAGTACTCTATTGCTGTGATACGTAGACATCTGCAAACGCTATTTCCTAGCATGGAAGTGTCGCATTTACATTGTTTTGAAGTGAATACGAGGTATACATGACACTTCGCAATGAATATTATATCTTATCATGAAACATGGAAGTGAGATGCGATATCGCGATTTAAGAAGCATTAGAACTCTATTGCTACGATGCGTAGACATCTGGAAATGTTATTTCCTAGCAAGGAAGTGTCGCATTTACATTCTTTTGAAGTGAATACGAGGTATACATAACACTCCACAATGAATATTATATCTTATCACGAAACACAGAAATGAAATGCGGCATCTCGTTTTAAGAAGCATTAGAACTCTATTGCTACGATACGTAGACATCTGCAAGCGCTACTTCCTATCATGCAAGTGTCGCATTTACATTCTTTTGAAGTGAATACGTGTTATACATGACACTTCGCAATGAATATTATGTCTTATCATGAAACATAGGAATGGGGTGCTATATAGCGTTTTGAGAAGCATTAGAACTCTATTGCTAATATACGTAGACTTCTAGAAACTCTATTTCCTAACAAGGAAATGTCGCATTTACATTCCATTGAAGTGAATACGAGGTATACATGGCACTTCGCAATGGATATTATATCTTACCATGAAACATAGAAGAGAGATGCGATATCGCGTTTTAGGAAGCATTAGAACTCTATTGCTGCGATACGTAGACATCTGCAAACGCTACTTCTAGCATGGAAGTGTCGCATTTACATTCTTTTGAAGTGAGTACGAGATATACATGACACTTCGCAATGGATATTATATCTTATCATGAAACATAGAAATGTGATGTGATATCTCCTTTTAAGAAGTATTAGGACTCTATTCATTCGATACGTGGTCATCTGGAAACGCTATTTCCTAGCAAGGAAGTATCGCATTTACATTCGTTTGAAGTGAATACGAGGTATACATGACACTTCGCAATGAATATTATATATTATCATGAAACATAGGAATGAGCTGCTATATTGCGTTTTGAGAAGCATTAGAACTCTATTGCTAATATACGTAGACATCTGCAAAAAATATTTCCTACCATGGAAATGTCGCACTTACATTCCATTGAAGTGAATACGAGGTATACATAACATTACACAATGAATATTATATCTTATTATGAAACATAGAAATGAAATACGACATCTCTCTTTAAGAAGCAATAGAACTCTATTGCTACGATACGTAGACATCTGCAAACGCTATATCCTAGCATGCAAGTGTCGCATTTACATTCTTTTGAAGTGAATACGAGATATACATGACACTTCGCAATGAATATTATGTCTTATCATGAAACATAGGAATGTGGTGCTATATCGCGTTTTGAGATGCATTAGAACTCTGTTGCTAATATACGTAGACATCTGCAAACTCTATTTCCTACCATGGAAACGTCGCACTTACATTCCATTGAAGTGAATACGAGGTATACATAACATTACACAATGAATATTATATCTTATTACGAAACATAGAAATGAAATACGACATCTCGCTTTAAGAAGCATTAGTACTCTACTGCTGTGATACGTAGACATCTGCAAACGCTATTTCCTAGCATGGAAGTGTCGCATTTACATTGCTTTGAAGTGAATACGAGGTATACATGACACTTCGCAATGAATATTATATCTTATCAAGAAACATAGAAGTGAGATGCGATATCGCGATTTAAGAAGCATTAGAACTCTATTGCTACGATATGTAGACATCTGCGAACGCTATATCCTAGCATGGAAGTGTCGCATTTACATTTTTTTGAAGTGAATACGAGGTATACATGACACTTCGCAATGAATATTATATCTTATCATGAAAACCTAGAAGTGATATGCGATATCGCGTTTTAAGAAGCATTAGAACTCTATTGCTACGATACGTGGACATCTGCAAGCGCTACTTCCTAGCATGCAATTGTCGCATTTACATTCTTTTGAAGTGAATACGAGGTATACATGACACTCCGCAATGAATGTTATACCTTATCATGAAACATAGAAATGAGATGCGATATCGCGATTTAAGAAGCGCTATAACTCTATTGCTACGATGCGTAGTCATCTGGAAATGTTATTTCCTAGCAAGGAAGTGTCGCATTTACATTCTTTTGAAGTGAATACGAGGTATACATAACACTCCACAATGAATATTATATCTTATCACGAAACATAGAAATGAAATGCGGCATCTCGTTTTAAGAAGCATTAGAACTCTATTGCTACGATACGTAGACATCTGCAAAACGCTATTTCCTAGCATGGAAGTGTTTTATTTACATTCTTTTGAAGTGAATACGATGTATACATGACACTTCGCAATGAATATTATATCTTATCATGAAACATAGAAGTGAGATGCGATATCGCGTTCTAAGAAGCATTAGAACTCTATTGCTACGATACGTAGACATCTGCAAACGCTATTTCCTAGCATGGAAGTGTCGCATTTACGTTCCATTCATGTGAATACGAGGTATGCATGACACTTCGCAATGGATATTATATCTTATCATGAAATATATAAATGAGATGCGACATCTCGTTTTAAGAAGTATTAGAACTCATTCTTACGATCCGTGGTCATCTGGAACGCTCTTTCCTAGCATGGAAGTGTCGTATTTACATTCTTTTGAAAGTGAATACGAGATATACATGACACTTCGCACCGAGTATTATATCTTATGATGCAACATAGGAATGAGTTGCTATATCGCGTTTTGAGAAGCATTAAAACTCCGTTGCTACGATACTTAGACATCTGCAATCGCTATTTCCTAGCATGTAGGTATCGCATTTACATTCATTTGAAGTGTAGACGAGATATACATAACACTGCACAATGAATATTACATCTTATCATGGAACATAGAAATGAGATGCGATATCGCGTTTTAGAAAACATTAGAACTCTATTGTTTCGATACGTAGACATCTGGAAACGTAATTTCCTAGAAAGGAAGGGTAGCATTTACATTCTCTTGAGAGGAATACGATGTATACATGACACTTCGCAATGAATATTATATCTTATGATGAAACATAGAAATGAGATGCGATATGGCGATTCAAGAAGCATTAGAGCTCTATTTCTTCGATATGTAGATATCTGCAAACCTTATTTCCTAGCATGGTAGTGTCGCATTTACATTCTTTTGATGTGAATACGAGGTATCACGTCCGGTGAAACTATTTTCCGTTGCTCCTGAGGCTTTACGACACAGGCCTATTTTTCGGTAATTCGGTCCGCGGGAACGCGTTAGGACCGGGTCCGACAATTTCGGCTGACACGACACTAGCGAAAACACTCGCGATAATAAGGGAATGACCCTACCTTTCGATGACTTCTCTCTCGATTTGTACGTAGAAACGGCGTGGAGGATCGTTTGCTGGGATCGTAGCGAATTTCGTTCTGTTGGCTGCTACGGAAATCTCGATCAGTCGCCAGCGAAGAGGAGGACGGCGGTCGGAATTCAGCGATGATGCTGGATGTGGCATAATCGGCGTGATACGTCGTGGTGTCTGGATCGGATGCGTCGACGGTCGCTTCGGAAAGCGGCGTCTGGGCTGGTGCGAAGGCAGGTCGCTGGTATACGAGGACTCTCGGAACACCCTCCAAATATTCACGCACAAGTGATCGTATGAAATTCTTCCTACTCGCACGTCGCGTTCTTCGCAAACCACGAAGCACGATTCATTCACCAGGTTTTTCTGTACTTTCGACTAAGATCTGAGGGATAAGCGGCGGTCTCAACGTCACAAAGCCGATTTCTATACTCCTTCAATTTGATGAAGATCAACCCCAGTTGCATGGAAGAACCCGTGGAAGAATTCGTAATTAAATGTAATGTTAAAAGTAGAACTAGTATTATAAACACTTGATAAAATTAATGGATGTGGAAATAGTATACTTGGTAAAAGAACTTGTACTTGGATAAAGTAAAAGTAAAAATAAAATATATTCTAGGTTTAAAGTATACAAGAACTGGAATTATTCTAAGACTAAGACTAAGTTAAAATGGAAATAGAAATACGATGCCTGAACCCCACATTGAGGTGGCTAACGATCTAGAACTAGAAGTTTCGACTCCTCGGTAGGAGATCTCGAGTCAGAGTGTGTGCTCTGGAGACGCGTCTCTGACCTCCTCGGTTCGCGGGGCGCTACGGTCGCGGACTCTCGTGGTAGGGAGATCGCGGTCCCGCGAGTGGGGGACTCGCGTTTCGAGGCGGAGAGCGCGCGGTCCAGCGAGTGGGGACCCGCGGCTCGTGGTGGGGCTAGCGGCGCATGCCGCTGGCCGGACGCATCTTACTTAGTGTTACTTAGATATAGGAATTCTTATATACGCGTCATGATATGGTATGTATGTCCTAGCTTAGAAGTAACATATAGGTTCTAGCAGATCCTGTTCCCGGAATTGGAAAAGACCCCATTCAGGTGATGGGCTGCGGCTACGTCTTCCTGCAGGACGGAATCCTCGGTGTGAGGGAGATAGGGCTGCCCGTCCTTGGTGCGGGCGAGACAGGTATACTCGGTGGTGCGAGTGAGACACTGATGCCCGGTACGAGCAAGACAGGTATACTCGGCGGTGCGAGTGAGGTAGCGGAACTCGGTGTGAGTGAGCGCGTGCAGGTATGCGCGCGCGAACACTTCCAGTTGCTGGTTCAGCAGGCGAGTTTGGCTGGTTGCATGCGTCCAGGGGTTGATGCTGGGGGGTGCGAAGAGGCTGATGGGTGGCAGGCGGTACGCCTGACGTCACAAAATGCGGCACTTCCTTTCTAGGAAATTACGTTCCCAGATATCTCTGTATCGAAGCTATAGATTTCTAATTCTCCTTAAAACGCGATATCGCACCTCATCTCTATGTCTCATGATAAGATATAATATTCATTGCAAGGTGTTATGTATTCCTCGTCTACACTTCAAATGAATGTAAATGCGACACATCCTTGCCAGGAAATGGCGTTTGCAGATTTCTACGTATCGAAGCATTAGAGTTCTAATGCTTCTTAAAACGCGATATCGCAGCTCATTTCAATGTTTCATGATAAGATAATATTCATTGTGCAGTGTTATGTATACCTCGCATTCACTTCAAAAGAATGTAAATGCGACACAACCTTGCTAGAAAATAGCGTTTGCAAATGTGTACGTATCGAGGCAATGGAATTCTAATGCTTCTTAGAACGCGATATCGCATCTCACTTCTATGCTTCATGGTAAGATATAATATTCATTGCGAAGTGTCATGTATACCTCGCATACACTTCAAATCAATGAAAATGCGACACTTCCTCTCTAGGAAATAGCGTTCTCAGATGTCTACGTATCGAAGCAATAGAGATCTAGTGCTTCTCAAAACGCGATATCGCATCCCATTTCGATGTTTTATGATAAGATATAATATTCATTGCGAAGTGTCACTTATACCTCGCATATACTTCAAATGAATGTAAATTCGACACTTCCTTCCTAGGAAATAGCGTTTGCAGATGTCTACGTATCGAAGCTATAGTGTTCTAATGCTCCTTCAAACGGGATATCGCATCTCATTTCTATGTTTCAGGATAATATATAATATTCATTGCGATGTGTGGTGTATACTTCGTATTCACATCAAAAGAATGTAAATGCGGTACTTCCTTGCTAGGAAATAGCGATTCCAGATATGTATGTATCGTAGCAGTAGAGTTCTAATGCCTCTTAAAACGCGATATCACATCTCTCTTCTATGTTTCATGATAAGATATAATATTCATTGCGAAGTGTCATGTATACCTCGTTCTTCTCTCCAAACGAATGTAAATGCGACACTTCCTTGCTAGGAAATAGCGTATTCAGATGTCTACCTATCGTAGCAAAAGGGTTCTAATGCTATTTAAATCGCGATAACACATCTCATTTCTATGTTTCGTGATAAGATATAATATTCGTTGCGAAGTGTCATGTACACTTCGTATTCACTTCAAAATAATGTAAATGCAACTATTGCTTTCTAGGAAATAGCGTTTGCAGATGTTTATGTATCGTAGCAATAGAGTTCTAATGCTACTTAAATCGCGATATCGCATCTCATTTCTATATATCGTGATAAGATATAATATTCATTGCGAAGTGTCATGTACACATCGTTTTCACTTCAAAAGAATGAAAATGCGAGTATTGCTTGCTAGGAAATAGCGTTAGCAGATGTCTACGTATAGTAGCAACAAAGTTCTAATGCTACTTAAATCGCGATATCGCATCTCATCTATATGTTTCGTGATAAGATATAATGTTTACTGCGAAGTGTCATGTATACCTCGTATTCACTTCAAAAGAATGTAAATGCGACACTTCCATGCTAGGAAATAGCGTTTCCAGATGTCCCCACATCGAGGCCATACAGTTCTAATGCTTCTTACAACGCGATATCGCATCTCTCTTCTATGTTTCATGATAAGATATAATATTCATTGCGAAGTGTCATGTATACCTCGTATTCAATTCAGAAGTATGTAAATGCGATTATTGCCTGCTAGGAAATAGCGTTTGCAGATGTCTACGTATCGTAGCAATAGTGTTCTAATGCTACTTAAATCGCGATATCGCATCTCATTTATATGTTTCGTGATAAGGTATAATATTCATTGGGAAGTGACATGTATGCCTCGTATTCATTTCAAAAGAATGAAAATGCGAGTATTGCTTGCTAGCAAATAGCGTTTGCAGATGTCTACGTATCGTAGCAATAAAGTTCTAGTGCTACTTAAATCGCGATATCGCATCTCATCTATATGTTTCGTGATAAGATATAATATTTACTGCGAAGTGTCATGTATACCTCGTATTCACTTCAAAAGAATGTAAGTGCGACACTTCCATGCTAGGAAATGGCGTTTCCAGATGTCCCCGCATCGAGGCTATAGAGTTCTAATGCTTCTTACAACGCGATATCGCATCTCTCTTCTATGTTTCATGATAAGATATAATATTCATTGCGAAGTGTCATGTATACCTCGTATTCACTCCAAAAGAATGTAAATGCGACACTTCCTTGCTAGGAAATGGCGTATTCAGATGTCTACGCATCGTAGCAATGGTGTCTTAATGCTACTTAAATCGCGAAATTGCATCTCATTTCTATGTTTCGTGATAAGATATAATAATCATTGCGAAGTGTCATGTATACCTCGTATTCACTTCAAGAGAATGTAAATGCGATACTTCCATGCTAGAAAATAGCGTTTGCAGATGTCTCCGCATCGAGGCCATAGAGTTCTAATGCTTCTTAAAACGCGATATCGCATCTCTCTTCTATGTTTCATGATAAGATATAATATTCATTGCGAAGTGTCATGTACACCTCGTTTTCACTTCAAAAGAACGTAAGTGCGACACTTCCATGCTAGGAAATAGCGTTTGCAGATGTCTGCGCATCGAGGCCATAGAGTTCTAATGATTCTTAAAACGCGAAATCGCATCTCTCTTCTATGTTACATGATAAGATATAATATTCATTGCGAAGTGTCATGTATACCTCGTATTCCCTCCAAACGAATGTAAGTGCGACACTTCCTTGCTAGGAAATGGCGTATTCAGATGTCTACGTATCGTAGCAATGGTGTTTTAATGTTACTTAAATCGCGATATCGCATCTCATTTCTATGTTTCGTGATAAGTTATAATATTCATTCCGAAGTGTCATGTAAACCTCGAATTCACTTCAAAAGAATGTAAATGCGACTATTGGTTGCTAGGAAATAGCGATTGCAGATGTCTACGTATCGTAGCAATAGAGTTCTAATGGTTCTCAAAACGCGATATCGCATCTCATTTCTATGTTTCCCGATAAAATATAATATTCATTGCGAAGTGTCATGTACACCACGTATTCATTTCAAAAGAATGTAAATGCGACACTTCCATGCAAGGAAATAGCGACTGCAGATGTCTATGCGTCGAGGCAATAGAGTTCTAATGCTTCTTAAAACGCGATATCGCATCTCACTTCTATGTTTCATGATAAGATATAATATTCATTGCGAAGTGTCATGTATACCTCGTATTCCCTCCAAACGAATGTAAATGCGACACATCCTTGCTAGGAAATGGCGTATTCAGATGTCTACGTATCGTAGCAATAGAGTTCTAATGCTACTTGAATCGCAATATCGCATCTCATTTATATGTTTCTTGATAAGATATAATATTCATCGCGAAGTGTCAGGTATACCTCGTATTCACTTCAACAGAATGTAAATGCGACACTTCCATGCTAGGAAGTAGCGTCTGCAGATGTCTACGCGTCGAGGCAATAGAGTTCTAATGCTTCTTAAAACGCGATATCGAATCTCAATTCTATGTTTCATTATAAGATGTAATATTCATTGCGAAGTGTCATGTATACCTCGTATTCACTTCAAAAGAACGTAAGTGCGACACTTCCATGCTAGGAAATAGAGTATGCAGATGTCTACGCGTCGGGGCAATATAGTTCTAATGCTTCTTAAAACGCGATATCGCATCTCACTTCTATGTTTCATGATAAGATATAATATTCAATGCGAAGTGTCATGTATACCTCGTATTCACTTCAAAAGAACGTAAGTGCGACACTTCCATGCTAGGAAATAGCGTATGCAGATGTCTACGCGTCGGGGCAATATAGTTCTAATGCTTCTTAAAACGCGATATCGCATCTCACTTCTGTGTTTCATGATAAGATATAATATTCAATGCGAAGTGTCATGTACACCTTGTTTTCAATTCAAAAGAAAGTAAATGCGACTACTGCTTGCTGGGAAATAGCGTTTGCAGATGTCTACGTATCGTAGCAATAGAGTTCTAATGCTACTTAAATCGCAATATCGCATCTCATTTATATGTTTCGTGATAAGATATAATATTCATTGCGAAGTGTCATGTGCACCTCGTATTCACTTCAAAAGAATGTAAGTGCGACACTTCCATGCTAGGAAATAGCGTTTGCAGATGTTTCCGCATCGAGGCCATAGAGTTCTAATGCTTCTTAAAACGCGATATCGCTCCTCTCTTCTATGTTTCATGATATGATATAATATTCATTGCGAAGTGTCATGTATACCTCGTATTCACTTCAAGAGAATGTAAATGCGATACTTCCATGCTAGGAAATAGCGTTTTGCAGATGTCTCCGCATCGAGGCCATAGAGTTCTAATGAATCTTAAAACGCGATATCGCATCTCACTTCTGTGTTTCATGATAAGATATAATATTCAATGCGAAGTGTCATGTACACCTTGTTTTCAATTCAAAAGAAAGTAAATGCGACTACTGCTTGCTGGGAAAATAGCGTTTGCAGATGTCTACGTATCGTAGCAATAGTGTTCTAATGCTTCTAAAACGCGATATGGCATCTATCTCCTATGTTTCATGATAAGATATAATACTCATTGCGAAGTGTCATGTATACCTCGTATTCTCTCCATCGAATGTAAATGCGACACTTCCTTGCTAGGAAATGGCGTATTCAGATGTCTACGTATCGTAGCAATGGTGTTTTAATGCTACTGAAATCGCGATATCGCATCTCATTTCTATGTTTCGTGATAAGATATAATATTCATTGCGAAGTGTCATGTATACCTCGTATTCCCACCAAACGAATGTAAATGCGACACATCCTTGCTAGGAAATGGCGTATTCAGATGTCTACGCGTCGAGGCAATAGAGTTCTAATGCTTCTTAAAACGCGATATCGAATCTCAATTCTATGTTTCATTATAAGATGTAATATTCATTGCGAAGTGTCATGTATACCTCGTATTCACTTCAAAAGAACGTAAGTGCGACACTTCCATGCTAGGAAATAGAGTATGCAGATGTCTACGCGTCGGGGCAATATAGTTCTAATGCTTCTTAAAACGCGATATCGCATCTCACTTCTGTGTTTCATGATAAGATATAATATTCAATGCGAAGTGTCATGTACACCTTGTTTTCAATTCAAAAGAAAGTAAATGCGACTACTGCTTGCTGGGAAATAGCGTTTGCAGATGTCTACGTATCGTAGCAATAGAGTTCTAATGCTACTTAAATCGCAATATCGCATCTCATTTATAAGGTTCGTGATAAGATATAATATTCATTGCAAAGTGTCATGTGCACCTCGTATTCACTTCAAAAGAATGTAAGTGCGACACTTCCATGCTAGGAAATAGCGTTTGCAGATGTTTCCGCATCGAGGCCATAGAGTTCTAATGCTTCTTAAAACGCGATATCGCTTCTCTCTTCTATGTTTCATGATATGATATAATATTCATTGCGAAGTGTCATGTATACCTCGTATTCACTTCAAGAGAATGTAAATGCGATACTTCCATGCTAGGAAATAGCGTTTGCAGATGTCTCCGCATCGAGGCCATAGAGTTCTAATGAATCTTAAAACGCGATATCGCATCTCACTTCTGTGTTTCATGATAAGATATAATATTCAATGCGAAGTGTCATGTACACCTTGTTTTCAATTCAAAAGAAAGTAAATGCGACTACTGCTTGCTGGGAAATAGCGTTTGCAGATGTCTACGTATCGTAGCAATAGTGTTCTAATGCTTCTAAAAACGCGATATGGCATCTATCTCCTATGTTTCATGATAAGATATAATACTCATTGCGAAGTGTCATGTATACCTCGTATTCTCTCCAATCGAATGTAAATGCGACACTTCCTTGCTAGGAAATGGCGTATTCAGATGTCTACGTATCGTAGCAATGGTGTTTTAATGCTACTTAAATCGCGATATCGCATCTCATTTCTATGTTACGTGATAAGATATAATAATCATTGCGAAGTGTCATGTGTACCTGGTATTCACTCCAAATGAATGTAATCGCGACTATTGCTTGCTAGGAAATAGCGTTTGCAGATGTCTACGTATCGTAGCAATAGAGTTCTGATGCTACTTAAATCGCGATATCGCATCTCATTTATATGTTTCGTGATAAGATATAATATTCATTGCGAAGTGTCATGTATACCACGTATTCACTTCAAAAGAATGTAAGTGCGACGCTTCCATGCTAGGAAATAGCGTTTGCAGATGTCTCCGCATCGAGGCCACAGAGTTCTAATGCTTCTTAAAACGCGATATCGCATCTCTCTTCTATGTTTCATGATAAGGTATAATATTCATTGGGAAGTGACATGTATGCCTCGTATTCATTTCAATAGAATGTAAATGCGATTATTGCTTGCTAGGAAATAGCGTTTGCAGATGTCTACGTATCGTAGAAATAGAGTTCTAATGCTACTTAAACCGCAATATCGCATCTCATTTATATGTTTCGTGATAAAATATAATATTCATCGCGAAGTGTCAGGTATACCTCGTATTCACTTCAACAGAATGTAAATGCGACACTTCCATGCTAGGAAGTAGCGTCTGCAGATGTCTACGCGTCGAGGCAATAGAGTTCTAATGCTTCTTAAAACGCGATATCGAATCTCAATTCTATGTTTCATTATAAGATGTAATATTCATTGCGAAGTGTCATGTATACCTCGTATTCACTTCAAAAGAACGTAAGTGCGACACTTCCATGCTAGGAAATAGAGTATGCAGATGTCTACGCGTCGGGGCAATATAGTTCTAATGCTTCTTAAAACGCGATATCGCATCTCACTTCTATGTTTCATGATAAGATATAATATTCAATGCGAAGTGTCATGTATACCTCGTATTCACTTCAAAAGAACGTAAGTGCGACACTTCCATGCTAGGAAATAGCGTATGCAGATGTCTGCGCGTCGGGGCAATATAGTTCTAATGCTTCTTAAAACGCGATATCGCATCTCACTTCTGTGTTTCATGATAAGATATAATATTCATTGCGAAGTGTCATGTATACCTCGTATTCACTTCAAGAGAATGTAAATGCGATACTTCCATGCTAGGAAATAGCGTTTGCAGATGTCTACGTATCGTAGCAATAGTGTTCTAATGCTACTTAAATCGCGATATCGCATCTCATTTCTATGTTTCGTGATAAGATATAATAATCATTGCGAAGTGTCATGTATACCTCGTATTCACTCCAAATGAATGTAAATGCGACTATTGCTTGCTAGGAAATAGCGTTTGCAGATGTCTACGTATCGTAGCAATAGAGTTCTGATGCTACTTAAATCGCGATATCGCATCTCATTTATATGTTTCGTGATAAGATATAATATTCATTGCGAAGTGTCATGTATACCTCTTATTCACTTCAAAAGAATGTAAGTGCGACACTTCCATGCTTGGAAATAGCGTTTGCAGATGTCTCCGCATCGAGGCCACAGAGTCCTAATGCTTCTTAAAACGCGATATCGCATCTCTCTTCTATGTTTCATGGTAAGGTATAATATTCATTGGGAAGTGACATGTATGCCTCGTATTCATTTCAAAAGAATGTAAATGCGGCTATTGCTTGCTGGGAAATATCGTTTGCAGATGTCTACGTATCGTAGCAATAGTGTTCTAATGCTACTTAAATCGCGATATCGCATCTCATTTCTATGTTTCGTGATAAGATATAATAATCATTGCGAAGTGTCATGTATACCTCGTATTCACTTCAAATGAATGTAAATGCGACTATTGCTTGCTAGGAAATAGCGTTTGCAGATGTCTACGTATCGTAGCAATAGAGTTCTGATGCTACTTAAATCGCGATATCGCATCTCATTTATATGTTTCGTGATAAGACATAATATTCATTGCGAAGTGTCATGTATACCTCTTATTCACTTCAAAAGAATGTAAGTGCGACACTTCCATGCTAGGAAATAGCGTTTGCAGATGTCTCCGCATCGAGGCCACAGAGTCCTAAAGCTTCTTAAAACGCGATATCGCATCTCTCTTCTATGTTTCATGATAAGGTATAATATTCATTGGGAAGTGACATGTATGCCTCGTATTCATTTCAATAGAATGTAAATGCGATTATTGCTTGCTAGGAAATAGCGTTTGCATATGTCTACGTATCGTAGCAATAGAGTTCTAATGCTACTTAAATCGCGATATCGCAACTCCTATATATGTTTCGTAATAAGATATAATATTCATTGCGAAGTGTCATGTATACCACGTATTCACTTCAAAAGAATGTAAGTGCGACACTTCCATGCTAGGAAATAGCGTTTGCAGATGTCTACGTATCGTAGCAATAGTGTTCTAATGCTTCTAAAAACGCGATATGGCATCTCTCTCCTATGTTTCATGACAAGATATAATACTCATTGCGAAGTGTCATGTATACCTCGTATTCTCTCCAATCGAATGTAAATGCGACACTTCCTTGCTAGGAAATGGCGTATTCAGATGTCTACGTATCGTAGCAATTGTGTTTTAATGCTACTTAAATCGCGATATCGCATCTCATTTCTATGTTTCGTGATAAGATATAACAATCATTGCGAAGTGTCATGTATACCTCGTATTCACTCCAAAAGAATGTAAATGCGACTATTGCTTGCTAGGAAATAGCGTTTGCAGATTTCTACGTATCGTAGCAATAGAGTTCTGATGCTACTTAAGTCGCGATATCGCATCTCATTTATATGTTTCGTGATAAGATATAATATTCATTGCGAAGTGTCATGTATACCACGTATTCACTTCAAAAGAATGTAAGTGCGACACTTCCATGCTAGGAAATAGCGTTTGCAGATGTCTCCGCATCGAGGCCATAGATTTCTAATGCTTCTTAAAACGCGATATCGCATCTCTCTTCTATGTTTCATGATAAGGTATAATATTCATTGGGAAGTGACATGTATGCCTCGTATTCATTTCAAAAGAATGAAAATGCGAGTATTGCTTGCTAGCAAATAGCGTTTGCAGATGTCTACGTATCGTAGCAATAAAGTTCTAATGCTACTTAAATCGCGATATCGCATCTCATCTATATGTTTCGTGATAAGATATAATATTTACTGCGAAGTGTCATGTATACCTCGTATTCACTTCAAAAGAATGTAAGTGCGACACTTCCATGCTAGAAAATGGCGTTTCCAGATGTCCCCGCATCGAGGCTATAGAGTTCTACTGCTTCTTGCAACGCGATATCGCATCTCTCTTCAATGTTTCATGATAAGATATAATATTCATTGCGAAGTGTCATGTATACCTCGTATTCACTCCAAAAGAATGTAAATGCGACACTTCCTTGCTAGGAAATGGCGTATTCAGATGTCTACGTATCGTAGCAATGGTGTCTTAATGCTACTTAAATCGCGAAATTGCATCTCATTTCTATGTTTCGTGATAAGATATAATAATCATTGCGAAGTGTCATGTATACCTCGTATTCACTTCAAGAGAATGTAAATGCGATACTTCCATGCTAGAAAATAGAGTTTGCAGATGTCTCCGCATCGAGGCCATAGAGTTCTAATGCTTCTTAAAACGCGATATCGCATCTCTCTTCTATGTTTCACGATAAGATATAATATTCATTGCGAAGTGTCATGTACACCTCGTTTTCACTTCAAAAGAACGTAAGTGCGACACTTCCATGCTAGGAAATAGCGTTTGCAGATGTCTGCGCATCGAGGCCATAGAGTTCTAATGATTCTTAAAACGCGAAATCGCATCTCTCTTCTATGTTACATGATAAGATATAATATTCATTGCGAAGTGTCATGTATACCTCGTATTCCCTCCAAACGAATGTAAATGCGACACTTCCTTGCTAGGAAATGGCGTATTCAGATGTCTACGTATCGTAGCAATGGTGTTTTAATGTTACTTAAATCGCGATATCGCATCTCATTTCTATGTTTCGTGATAAGGTATAATAATCATTGCGAAGTGTCATGTACACCTCGTTTTCAATTCAAAAGAAAGTAAATGCGACTACTGCTTGCTGGGAAATAGCGTGTGCAGATGTCTACGTATCGTAGCAATAGAGTTCTAATGCTACTTAAATCGCAATATCGCATCTCATTTATATGTTTCGTGATAAGATATAATATTCATTGCGAAGTGTCATGTGCACCTCGTATTCACTTCAAAAGAATGTAAGTGCGACACTTCCATGCTAGGAAATAGCGTTTGCAGATGTTTCCGCATCGAGGCCATAGAGTTCTAATGCTTCTTAAAATGCGAAATCGCATCTCTCTTCTATGTTACATGATAAGATATAATATTCATTGCGAAGTGTCATGTATACCTCGTATTCCCTCCAAACGACTGTAAATGCGACACTTCCTTGTTAGGAAATGGCGTATTCAGATGTCTACGTATCGTAGCAATAGAGTTCTAATGCTACTTAAATCGCGATATCACATCTCATTAATATGTTTCGTGATAAGATATAATGTTCATCGCGAAGTGTCAGGTATACCTCGTATTCACTTCAAAAGAATGTAAATGCGATACTTCCATGCTAGGAAATAGCGTCTGCAGATGTCTACGCGTCGGTGCAATATAGTTCTAATGCTTCTTAAAACGCGATATCGCATCTCATTCCTATGTTTCGTGATAAGATATAACAATCATTGCGAAGTGTCATGTATACCTCGTATTCACTCCAAAAGAATGTAAATGCGACTATTGCTTGCTAGGAAATAGCGTTTGCAGATTTCTACGTATCGTAGCAATAGAGTTCTGATGCTACTTAAATCGCGATATCGCATCTCATTTATATGTTTCGTGATAAGATATAATATTCATTGCGAAGTGTCATGTATACCACGTATTCACTTCAAAAGAATGTAAGTGCGACACTTCCATGCTAGGAAATAGCTTTTGCAGATGTCTCCGCATCGAGGCCATAGAGTTCTAATGCTTCTTAAAACGCGATATCGCATCTCTCTTCTATGTTTCATGATAAGGTATAATATTCATTGGGAAGTGACATGTATGCCTCGTATTCATTTCAAAAGAATGAAAATGCGAGTATTGCTTGCTAGCAAATAGCGTTTGCAGATGTCTACGTATCGTAGCAATAAAGTTCTAATGCTACTTAAATCGCGATATCGCATCTCATCTATATGTTTCGTGATAAGATATAATATTTACTGCGAAGTGTCATGTATACCTCGTATTCACTTCAAAAGAATGTAAGTGCGACACTTCCATGCTAGGAAATGGCGTTTCCACATGTCCCCGCATCGAGGCCATAGAGTTCTAATGCTTCTTACAACGCGATATCGCATCTCTCCTCTATGTTTCATGATAAGATATAATATTCATTGCGAAGTGTCATGTATACCTCGTATTCACTCCAAAAGAATGTAAATGCGACACTTCCTTGCTAGGAAATGGCGTATTCAGATGTCTACGTATCGTAGCAATGGTGTCTTAATGCTACTTAAATCGCGAAATCGCATCTCATTTCTATGTTTCGTGATAAGATATAATAATCATTGCGAAGTGTCATGTACACCTCGTTTTCAATTCAAAAGAAAGTAAATGCGACTACTGCTTGCTGGGAAATAGCGTTTGCAGATGTCTACGTATCGTAGCAATAGAGTTCTAATGCTACTTAAATCGCAATATCGCATCTCATTTATATGTTTCGTGATAAGATATAATATTCATTGCGAAGTGTCATGTGCACCTCGTATTCACTTCAAAAGAATGTAAGTGCGACACTTCCATGCTAGGAAATAGCGTTTGCAGATGTTTCCGCATCGAGGCCATAGAGTTCTAATGCTTCTTAAAACGCGAAATCGCATCTCTCTTCTATGTTACATGATAAGATATAATATTCATTGCGAAGTGTCATGTATACCTCGTATTCCCTCCAAACGACTGTAAATGCGGCACTTCCTTGCTAGGAAATGGCGTATTCAGATGTCTACGTATCGTAGCAATAGAGTTCTAATGCTACTTAAATCGCGATATCGCATCTCATTAATATGTTTCGTGATAAGATATAATATTCATTGCGAAGTGTCATGTATACCACGTATTCACTTCAAAAGAATGTAAGTGCGACACTTCCATGCTAGGAAATAGCTTTTGCAGATGTCTCCGCATCGAGGCCATAGAGTTCTAATGCTTCTTAAAACGCGATATCGCATCTCTCTTCTATGTTTCATGATAAGGTATAATATTCATTGGGAAGTGACATGTATGCCTCGTATTCATTTCAAAAGAATGAAAATGCGAGTATTGCTTGCTAGCAAATAGCGTTTGCAGATGTCTACGTATCGTAGCAATAAAGTTCTAATGCTACTTAAATCGCGATATCGCATCTCATCTATATGTTTCGTGATAAGATATAATATTTACTGCGAAGTGTCATGTATACCTCGTATTCACTTCAAAAGAATGTAAGTGCGACACTTCCATGCTAGGAAATGGCGTTTCCACATGTCCCCGCATCGAGGCCATAGAGTTCTAATGCTTCTTACAACGCGATATCGCATCTCTCCTCTATGTTTCATGATAAGATATAATATTCATTGCGAAGTGTCATGTATACCTCGTATTCACTCCAAAAGAATGTAAATGCGACACTTCCTTGCTAGGAAATGGCGTATTCAGATGTCTACGTATCGTAGCAATGGTGTCTTAATGCTACTTAAATCGCGAAATCGCATCTCATTTCTATGTTTCGTGATAAGATATAATAATCATTGCGAAGTGTCATGTATACCTCGTATTCACTTCAAGAGAATGTAAATGCGATACTTCCATGCTAGAAAATTGCGTTTGCAGATGTCTCCGCATCGAGGCCATAGAGTTCTAATGCTTCTTAAAACGCGATATCGCATCTCTCTTCTATGTTTCATGATAAGATATAATATTCATTGCGAAGTGTCATGTACACCTCGTTTTCACTTCAAAAGAACGTAAGTGCGACACTTCCATGCTAGGAAATAGCGTTTGCAGATGTCTGCGCATCGAGACCATAGAGTTCTAATGATTCTTAAAACGCAAAATCGCATCTCTCTTCTATGTTACATGATAAGATATAATATTCATTGCCAAGTGTCATGTATACCTCGTAATCCCTCCAAACGAATGTAAATGCGACACTTCCTTGCTAGGAAATGGCGTATTCAGATGTCTACGTATCGTAGCAATGGTGTTTTAATGTTACTTAAATCGCGATATCGCATCTCATTTCTATGTTTCGTGATAAGATATAATAATCATTGCGAAGTGTCATGTACACCTCGTTTTCAATTCAAAAGAAAGTAAATGCGACTACTGCTTGCTGGGAAATAGCGTTTGCAGATGTCTACGTATCGTAGCAATAGAGTTCTAATGCTACTTAAATCGCAATATCGCATCTCATTTATATGTTTCGTGATAAGATATAATATTCATTGCGAAGTGTCATGTGCACCTCGTATTCACTTCAAAAGAATGTAAGTGCGACACTTCCATGCTAGGAAATAGCGTTTGCAGATGTTTCCGCATCGAGGCCATAGAGTTCTAATGCTTCTTAAAACGCGAAATCGCATCTCTCTTCTATGTTACATGATAAGATATAATATTCATTGCGAAGTGTCATGTATACCTCGTATTCCCTCCAAACGACTGTAAATGCGGCACTTCCTTGCTAGGAAATGGCGTATTCAGATGTCTACGTATCGTAGCAATAGAGTTCTAATGCTACTTAAATCGCGATATCGCATCTCATTAATATGTTTCGTGATAAGATATAATGTTCATCGCGAAGTGTCAGGTATACCTCGTATTCACTTCAAAAGAATGTAAATGCGATACTTCCATGCTAGGAAATAGCGTCTGCAGATGTCTACGCGTCGGTGCAATATAGTTCTAATGCTTCTTAAAACGCGATATCGCATCTCACTTCTATGTTTCATGATAAGATATAATATTCATTGCGAAGTGTCATGTATACCTCGTATTCCCTCCAAACGAATGTAAATGCGACTCTTCCTTGCTAGGAAATGGCGTATTCAGATGTCTACGTATCGTAGCAATAGAGTTCTAATGCTACTTAAATCGCGATATCGCATCTCATTTATATGTTTCGTGATAAGATATAATATTCATCGCGAAGTGTCAGGTATACTTCGTATTCACTTCAAAAGAATGTAAATGCGACACTTCCATGCTAGGAAATAGCGTCTGCAGATGTCTACGCGTCGAGGCAATAGAGTTCTAATGCTTCTTAAAACGCGATATCGAATCTCAATTCTATATTTCACTATAAGATATAATATTCATTGCGAAGTGTCATGTATACCTCGTATTGACATCAAAAGAATGTAAATGCGACTATTCCTTGCTAGGGCATAGCGTTTGCAGATGCCTACGTATCGTAGCAATAGAGTTCTAATGCTTCTTAGATCGCGATATCGCATCTCATTTCTATGTTTCGTGATAAGTTATAATATTCATTCCGAAGTGTCATGTAAACCTCGAATTCACTTCAAAAGAATGTAAATGCGACTATTGGTTGCTAGGAAATAGCGATTGCAGATGTCTACGTATCGTAGCAATAGAGTTCTAATGGTTCTCAAAACGCGATATCGCATCTCATTTCTATGTTTCCCGATAAAATATAATATTCATTGCGAAGTGTCATGTACACCACGTATTCATTTCAAAAGAATGTAAATGCGACACTTCCATGCAAGGAAATAGCGACTGCAGATGTCTATGCGTCGAGGCAATAGAGTTCTAATGCTTCTTAAAACGCGATATCGCATCTCACTTCTATGTTTCATGATAAGATATAATATTCATTGCGAAGTGTCATGTATACCTCGTATTCCCTCCAAACGAATGTAAATGCGACACATCCTTGCTAGGAAATGGCGTATTCAGATGTCTACGTATCGTAGCAATAGAGTTCTAATGCTACTTGAATCGCAATATCGCATCTCATTTATATGTTTCTTGATAAGATATAATATTCATCGCGAAGTGTCAGGTATACCTCGTATTCACTTCAACAGAATGTAAATGCGACACTTCCATGCTAGGAAGTAGCGTCTGCAGATGGCTACGCGTCGAGGCAGTAGAGTTCTAATGCTTCTTAAAACGCGATATCGAATCTCAATTCTATGTTTCATTATAAGATGTAATATTCATTGCGAATTGTCATGTATACCTCGTATTCACTTCAAAAGAACGTAAGTGCGACACTTCCGTGCTAGGAAATAGAGCATGCAGATGTCTACGCGTTGGGGCAATATAGTTCTAATGCTTCTTAAAACGCGATATCGCATCTCACTTCTATGTTTCATGATAAGATATAATATTCAATGCGAAGTGTCATGTATACCTCGTATTCACTTCAAAAGAACGTAAGTGCGACACTTCCATGCTAGGAAATAGCGTATGCAGATGTCTACGCGTCGGGGCAATATAGTTCTAATGCTTCTTAAAACGCGATATCGCATCTCACTTCTGTGTTTCATGATAAGATATAATATTCAATGCGAAGTGTCATGTACACCTTGTTTTCAATTCAAAAGAAAGTAAATGCGTCTACTGCTTGCTGGGAAATAGCGTTTGCAGATGTCTACGTATCGTAGCAATAGAGTTCTAATGCTACTTAAATCGCAATATCGCATCTCATTTATATGTTTCGTGATAAGATATAATATTCATTGCGAAGTGTCATGTGCACCTCGTATTCACTTCAAAAGAATGTAAGTGCGACACTTCCATGCTAGGAAATAGCGTTTGCAGATGTCTCCGCATCGAGGCCATAGAGTTCTAATGCTTCTTAAAACGCGAAATCGCATCTCTCTTCTATGTTACATGAGAAGATATAATATTCATTGCGAAGTGTCATGTATACCTCGTATTCCCTCCAAACGAATGTAAATGCGACACTTCCTTGCTAGGAAATGGCGTATTCAGATGTCTACCTATCGTAGCAATAGAGTTCTAATGCTACTTAAATCGCGATATCGCATCTCATTAATATGTTTCGTGATAAGACATAATGTTCATTGCGAAGTGTCAGGTATACCTCGTATTCACTTCAAAAGAATGTAAATGCGATACTACCATGCTAGGAAATAGCGTCTGCAGATGTCTACGCGTCGGGGCAATATAGTTCTAATGCTTCTTAAAACGCGATATCGCATCTCACTTCTATGTTTCATGATAAGATATAATATTCATTGCGAAGTGTCATGTATACCTCGTATTCCCTCCAAACGAATGTAAATGCGACACTTCCTTGCTAGGAAATGGCGTATTCAGATGTCTACGTATCGTAGCAATAGAGTTCTAATGCTACTTAAATCGCGATATCGCATCCCATTTATATGTTTCGTGATATGATATAATATTCATCGCGAAGTGTCAGGTATACCTCGTATTCACTTCAAAAGAATGTAAATGCGACACTTCCATGCTAGGGAATAGCGTCTGCAGATGTCTACGCGTCGAGGCAATAGAGTTCTAATGCTTCTTAAAACGCGATATCGCATCTCACTTCTATGTTTCATGATAAGATATAATATTCATTGCGAAGTGTCATGTATACCTCGTATTCCCTCCAAACGAATGTAAATGCGACACATCCTTGCTAGGAAATGGCGTATACAGATGTCTACGTATCGTAGCAATAGAGTTCTAATGCTACTTGAATCGCAATATCGCATCTCATTTATATGTTTCTTGATAAGATATAATATTCATCGCGAAGTGTCAGGTATACCTCGTATTCACTTCAAAAGAATGTAAATGCGACACTTCCATGCTAGGAAGTAGCGTCTGCAGATGTCTACGCGTCGAGGCAATAGAGTTCTAATGCTTCTTAAAACGCGATATCGAATCTCAATTCTATGTTTCATTATAAGATATAATATTCATTGCGAAGTGTCATGTATACCTCGTATTCACTTCAAAAGAACGTAAGTGCGACACTTCCATGCTAGGAAATAGCGTATGCAGATGTCTACGCGTCGGGGCAATATAGTTCTAATGCTTCTTAAAACGCGATATCGCATCTCACTTCTATGTTTCTTGATAAGATATAATATTCAATGCGAAGTGTCATGTATACCTCGTATTCACTTCTAAAGAATGTAAATGCGATTATTGCTTGCTAGGAAATAACGTTTGCAGATGTCTACATATCGCAGCAATAGCGTTCTAATGCTACTTATATCGCGATATGACACCTCATTTATATGTTTCGTCATAAGAAATAATGTTCATTGCGAAGTGTCACGTATACCTCGCATTCACTTCAAAAGAACGTAAGTGCGACACTTCCATGCTAGGAAATAGCGTTTGCAGATGTCTACATATCGCAGCAATAGAGTTCTAATGCTTCTTAGATCGCGATATCGCATCTCATTTCTATGTTTCGTGATAAGATATAATATTCATTGCGAAGTGTCATGTATACCTCGTATTCACTCCAAAAGAATGTAAATGCGACTATTGCTTGCTAGGAAATAGCGATTGCAGATGTCTACGTATCATAGCAATAATGTTCTAATGCTTCTCAAAACGCGATATCGCATCTCATTTCTAAGTTTCCTGATAAGATATAATATTCATTGCGGATTGTCATGTACACCTCGTATTCACTTCAAAAGAATGTAAATGCGACACTTCCATGCTAGGAAATAGCGTCTGCAGATGTCTACGCGTCGAGGCAATAGAGTTCTAATGCTTCTTAAAACGCGATATCGAATCTCAATTCTATGTTTCATTATAAGATATAATATGCATTGCGAAGTGTCATGTATACCTCGAATTCACTTCAAAGAAATGTAAATGCGACACTTCCATGCTAGGAAATAGCGTTTGCAGATATCTCCGCATCGAGGAAATAGGGTTCTAATTCTTCTTAAGACGCGATATCGCATCTCACTTTTATGTTACATGATAAGATATAATGTTCATTGCGAAGTGTCATATATACCTCGTATTCACTTCAAAAGAATGTAAATGCTAATCTTCCTTGCTAGGAAATAGCGTTTGCAGATGACTACGTATCGTAGCAATGGAGTTCTAATACTTCTCAAAACGAGATATCGCATCTCATTTCTATGCTTCATGATAAGATATAATATTCATTGCGAAGTGTCATGTATACCTGGTATTCACTCCAAACGAATGTAAATGCGACACTTCCCTGCTAGGAAATAGCGTATTCAGATGTCTACGTATGGTAGCTATAGATTTCTAATGCTACTTAAATCTCGATATCGCATCTCATTTATATGTTTCGTGATAAGATATAATATTCATTGCGAAGTGTCATGTATACCTCGTATTCACTTCTAAAGAATGTAAATGCTATTATTGCTTGCTAGGAAATAACGTTTGCAGATGTCTACATATCGCAGCAATAGAGTTCTAATGCTACTTATATCGCGATATGACACCTCATTTATATGTTTCGTCATAAGAAATAATGTTCATTGTGGAGTGTTATGTATACCTCGTATTCACTTCAAAAGAATGTAAATGCAACACTTCCTTGCTAGGAAATATTGTTTGCAGATGTCTACGTATCGAAGCAATGGTATTCTAATGCTTCTCAAAACGCGATATCGCAACTCATTCCTATGTTTCATGATAAGATATAATATTCATTCCGATGTGTCATGTATACCTCGTATTCACTTCAAAAGAATGTAAATGCGACACTTCCATGCTCGGAAATAGCGTTTGCAGATGTCTACGTATCGTAGCAATAGTGTTCTAATGCTTCTTAAAACGAGATGACGCATTTCATTTCTATGTTTCGTGACAAGATATAATATTCTTTGTGGAGTGTTATGTATCCTCGTCTACACTTCAAAAGAATGTAAATGCAACACTTCCTTGCTAGGGAATAGCGTTTCAAGATGTCTACGTATCGAAGCAATAGAGTTCTAATGGGGAGGGGTAGAGGTCCGTCTCACACCCGGGATCCATCCTGTTTGTCTCCATGGACTATGGCAGCGGTCTTATTTTTGCAGAGCTCTGGATCCTATCCTTCGGGCTTCAGGGTCTCTTCTTGTTCACTTCCCGACTCCTCCACCGTCGAGCCCGTCACGCTACCTCGGCGCACAGCCCTACCGCGAACCTGCGGTCTTATTATCCGCCGAAGAGGCGTCTTATGTGTCGCTTCTTCCATCAGCTCGCCAGTCTAATCCGTAGAACGGAGAGAGAGAAACGAACGGTTGGGGGGGGGGGGGGGGGGGGAGGTTCTACCATCGTGTATTTCACGCTCCTCGCAAATACAGCAATCGCGATGGTCCGTGTCGCTCTTCTCGCATGGGTGGTGATCTGTGAGCTAGTCTAACCGAAGCAGGGGGGTGGGGGGTGAGCGAGCCTTGTGGCTTCACCACGTCACAGTACATACAAATTAGCGATCAAGTAGCTATGTGTTCAAATTCAATTCCGAATAATGCACTAAAAAGCATCCCAGATAACAAACGGCAAGATGGTAGCGACACCCAATTGCCGGCACTATATTGCCACTTCCGAGGAGTGTCAACTGATTCGTAGTCATCTGTGACCGGATTCGTTGACTAAAATGCCAGAACGTGTTACCAGCACGTTCTAGACAAGCGAATCGCGCAGAACCAGCACCATGGTGACACGCGTATGATCGCTCCATTCATGAATCTCCTCAGCAATGACGCAGGATCACATTTGGCATTGGAGAACCTGTGCTTTCATACAAATTAGAACCGTTAGATGTCAGTAGATGTTCAGCATATGAGTATTGATAGATATTTTGATGGTCGTTTTCATATATTTATAGTTATTGAGCGAGTCGTATATATTTCTTTCAATCCATCATAGACTAAAAATATTATTTATAAAAAAATATTACTTATAAAATGAAAATTCATGGTGTTGCGTCCCTAACTTCGCCTTGTGTAATTTTTGAAATAACATGCTGTCATCGTATTTAATGTAACCCTCAATTGCATGAATTTGTAACAATAAATTGAAGAAAATATATATAAAATAAGTGTATATATTTTTATGACAAAATAATTATCGACTTTATGGAGAAAATCGCCCTATCGAGCTAGTTTATAGAAAATAATAAAATCGAGTTCTTATATCTTTGTTTTGTGCCGGTGTATCTATTTTGGAATCAAAATAAATAAATTGCACAGTTTAGTCATTTTTCATATTTGCTTATAATTTTTATGGAAACAGCTTCCCCATTAGTAAATGTCAGCCTACGCCACAACCACGCGTGTAGCTATGGTGAGCTGATAGTGTCATTGTCACGGCCGTGTAGCCCGTGTGCTATATCTCGGTGCTTTAATAGTGCCGTGATACGAATGCCGCCCCAGTACTAACAGTATGCCATTTCGAAAGCTGAGTAGGAGCACTTTGTTAGCACAGTTCTGTCACGGAATTCGTTCCATCCGTTGTCATTGGCGTGCCAATCGCTGGCTGTTTGGGATATTGTAGTGCATGAGGCAGACTTGTTCCTTATCATCGTCAAGGAGATGGATTTTCACTCCCCCCTTTTTGAATTTTTTAAATTATTGTTTGGAATTTTTGCCGTTTCTGTATCTCTATGACCGCATTGTGGATTCAACTTATGTACGATCTTTTTGGTCTTCATCTTTTGTTACATGTAATATTATATATGCGATGCACGTTTGTTATGTAATGCTCCGATTTGTAAGCCTCAGATACTTTTATTCTTAGGTAAAGCAACTTATTCGATTAATATATATTTATTAGACATAGATATAAACAATTAGAAAAATGTTATTAAATCGCTATTAAATATGTTGTTGCAATTATATAGTTAAGGTCTGAAGATGTAGATGCAATTAATGTCCGATATTTTACGTGATCCAATCGACGTATCAAGTGAGGCTATGAAATATAAAAATCTTTTATTATTCTTCGACCCCTTTACATGTTACACGAATGATAAGTTCTACAAGACAAGAAGCCTGAATTAGTGAGATATCTAGGAACATAAGCAATTTGTAAGTAACACATCTTTTCTCTTTGAAATATTTGCCTTTGCATAGAATAGAACGTATAGATATAATTGCCTGTTTTGTACCCATTTCGGTCCAATTCTATTATAGCCTTTGAGCAGAAGTAATATTGATTATACCTGATTTTTGCAATAGTTCTTTAATTAACAGATTTTATTAACCTAGAATCATCATTTGACGGATGTATCAATCTACTTTGTAGCTCCATCAGTTTCTTTTTCTGCTCGCTACTTTCCATTTTCAGTTCCGTATACTTATCCTTTATCACCATCATATATGTTGCGTAAAATTACAATAACTTTTTGTCCTCAAATTTTGCGGATATTTCAATTAAATTTCCTTTGATTAAATAAACGGAAATTAAAAAACAGTGGCACGTACCATTTCTTGGAAACGTTGCATCGTAATTTGCATCTGACTGTTTTGAAAGGCACGCACTTTACTTAACGTTTGCAATGATTCGGTTAGCGAAGTAAAGTAATATTCTACTTTCGAAATTGTTGGCTCTTGTAATTCTAAGGCAAATGTATTCATCTGTCGACATCGTGAACATTGTTTTTTGGCAAAATTCCAGAAAAACAAATATACTATAAGTAAAATAATAAACATCATAATATTAAATTTAACTCTGTTCATCGTTGCCTTGTTGGACACATCCATAGCAATATACAGGGTGGGGCAGTAATAATTAGCACCTCAGATATCCACGAAACTATAAGTTTCATAGAAGTTTTTGCTAATATAAAATTGCACAGTACAAAGGGGCCATCCGTTGATGAAAATAGTTTTTTTGTAAGTGGAGTTATGTTGGACATATGAAGGTTACCTTCATTTTTTAAAATGAATTGGTATGTCCATTCTTCCGTAATACGATAGAGCATTTTAAAGCAAGTTTAACGATCTGTAACATGAAGGCATTGAAGGTTACAAAGAGTAAAGAAAGGCGATAATACTCACGGTTTTGATAGTAAATGAAACATACGTATTGTAAACAGTGGTGGAAGGCGTAATACTTACCGTTTACTTCACTGTGAATAAACACTTTTCGAAGGGCATTTCAATAGTTTGCAGCATAAGTTAAACATGATAAGATTAGTATTGAAAAATCGGTTCGAATACGTTTGGTTAGGCTGTTCTTTGTGTCGTTCATTTTATAAGTACAGAGCTGCGGATTCCTGAGGACAGCTCACAAAATTGTTGAACTATGGAAGATTATCATTGTGAATTTGAATCAAAAGGTAATTAAATTCCATTAGATTGTAAACAGATCTCAATGTTTCATTTTAGATAGTAAGATTAAATACTCTTTACAAAACTACAAGAATGGATACATACCTTTCTGTTATTATTACTTCATAAAGAATTATAATTGCAATTATATAGTTCATTACGATAAAAAATATTTCTCAGAAAATTCTAAATATTAAATAAAAGAATCAAGTAAAACATTTTTAATAATTACGAATATGAAAAATACTTGAACATTCCAATAGAAAGATGTCTAAACAGGAGCTAGAAAAGTCAAACATTCAATTTCAATTCCAGAATTCACCTATAAGAGGTAAAATGATTCGAAAGCTTTAATTACAGTCTTTAATGCAAGCAGTTGGGCAGTATTTCAATTTTAAGAAAATTGATGAAAGTCAACCATTTTGAAGTGGTCAGAATCTTTGTCGTATGAGCAATAAGTGAATAACAAATAACTGCATAAATTCCAGGCTTAAAAACTTATGGATTAAATCCTATGCAGACTCGTTTATGAGCGAGTTACTAAATAATAATCCACACTAAGTAATCATTTTAAAACTTAAACGATTACATCTCGCGAACTTTCAAAGATATCAGAAGCGTGAAAAGTATGTGGTTTATCAAAAATTCTTCTAAAAGAACGGACGAAGCCAATAGAAATCTTTGTTGAAGTAAGCAAGTTCTAAAGTTTTAAGCAACGCGATGGCCCTTATCTGCCTATGTCTCATAGCAAGTAAGTTCTGAATTTCTATGAAATCCGATGGAATTTCTCACTACTAACGTTTCAACGTAAGTTCTCAAATTCTCAGTTCTACGTTTAAAACTATGTGTGTTCTATATATCTATGTAAAGTGATGGTTCCTATTAGTTGTGACGGAAACCTATATATAGTAAGTCAGGGAAGCTCGAAGGGGTTAATTATCTAAATGCTTTAAGGTGTAAAACGTACTTTAATCTAAAGCGATCTATCGTTCCAAGGTATCCGCTCACGTACAACTTTTCTTGGACGCCAGCTGCTCAGAAAGTAGCAAAGGGGATAGACTACACGACCCCGGGAACCCTGGGGCGGAACAACCCTTGAAACTTCGAAATGCTCCTCCTCTCGACTACGCCTAGCCAAGTACACACACTCAGGTCGCGAGATACTGAAGTCACGGCATGTCTATTTATGGTCTCGACGTGGGTTTAACTAACAAGGGCTACGGGAAACTACGCAACACGCCGCAAATTACTAGGTAGTATCTTTGGAAGTGTAGTCGAGGTATACATAATACTTCGCAATGAATATTATAACTTATCTTGAAACCCAGAAATGAGATGCGATATTGCGTTTTAGAAGCACTAGAACTCTAATGCTTCGATACGTAGATATCTGGAAACGCATTTTCCTAGCAAGGAAATAAGTCATTTACATCCTTCTGAAGTGTAGACGAGGTAAACATAATACTTCTCACTGAATATTACATCATATCATGGAACATAGAAATGAGAAGCCATATCGCGTTTTAAGAAGAATTAGAACTCTATTTCCTCCATACGTAGACATCTCGAGACGCATTTCCTAGCAAGGGTGTGTGGCATTTACATCCATTTGAAGTGTATACGAGGTATACATGACACTTCGCAATGATTATTATATCTTATCATGTAACATAGAAGTGAGATGCGATATCGCGTCTTAAGAAGCATTAGAACCCTATTGCTACGATACGTAGACATCTGCAACCGCTACTTCCTAGCATGGAAGTGTCGCATTTACATTCATTTGAAGTGAATACGAGGTATACATGACACTCCACAATGAATATTATATCTTATCACGGAACATAGAAATGAAATGAGGCATCGCGTTTTGAGAAGCATTAGAACTCTATTGCTACGATACGTAGACATCTGCAAACGCTATTTCCTAGCATGGATGTGTCGCATTTACATTCGTTTGAAGTGAATACGAGGTATACATGACACTTCGCAATGAATATTATATCTTATCATGAAACATAAAAGTGAGATGCGATATCGCGTTCTAAGAAGCATTAGAACTCTATTGCTACGATACGTAGACATCTGCAAAGGCTATTCCCTAGCATGGAAGGGTCGCATTTCCATTCTTTTGAAGTGAGTACGAGGTATACATATCACTCCATAATGAATATTATATCTTATCATGAAACATAGCAGTGAGATGCGATATCGCGTTTTAAGAAGCATTAGAACTCTATTGCTGCGATACGTAGACATTTGCAAACGCTATTTCCTAGCATGGAAGTGTCGCATTTACATTCTTTTGATGTGAATACGAGATATACATGACACTTCGCAATGAATATTATATCTTATCATGAAACATGGACGTGAGAGGCGATATCGCGTTCTAAGAAGCAGTAGAACACTATTGTTTCGACACGTAGTCATCTGGAAACGCTATTTCCTAGCAAGGAAGTGTCGGGTTTACATCCTTTTGAAGTGAATACGAGGTATACATGACACTTCGCAATGAATATTATATCTGATCATGAAACATTGAAATGAGATGCGATATCGCGTTCTAAGAAACATTAGAACACTACTGCTACGATACGTAGACATCTGCAAAGGCTATTTCCTAGCATGAAAGTGTCACATTTACGTACTTTTGAAATGAATACGAGGTATACATGGCAGTTCGCAATGAATACTATATCTTATCAAGAAACATAGATGTGAGATGCGATATCGCGTTTTAAGAAGTATTAGAACTATATTGCTAGGATACGTAGACATCTGCAAACAATATTTCCTAGCAAGGAAGTGTCGCATTTACATTCATTTGAAGTGAATACGAGGTATACATAATACTCTACAATGAATATTATATCTTACCAAGAAACATAGAAATGAAATGCGACATCTCGTTTTATAAAGCATTAGAATTCTATTGCTGCGATACGTAGACATCTGCAAACGCTATTTCCTAGCATGTAAGTGTCGCATTTACATTCTTTTGAAGTGAATACGAGGTATACATGACACATCGCTATGATTATTATATCTTATCATGAAACATAGGTGTGAGATGCGATATCGCGTTTTAAGAAGCATTAGAACTCTATTGCCTCGACGCGTAGACATCTGCAGACGCTATTTCCTAGCATGGAAGTGTCGCATTTACATTCTTTTGAAGTGAATACGAGGCATACATGACACTTCGCAATGAATATTATATCTTATCATGAAACATAGAAGTGAGATGCGATATCGCGATTTAAGAAGCAGTAGAACTCTATTGCTACGATACGTAGACATCTGCAAATGCTATTTCCTAGCATGAAAGCGTCGCATTTACATTCTTTTGAAGTGAATACGAGGTATACATGGCAGTTCGAAATGAATATTATATCTTATCATGAAACATAGATGTGAGATGCGATATCGCGTTTTAAGAAGTATTAGAACTATATTGCTAGGATACGTAGACATCTGCAAACAATATTTCCTAGCAAGGAAGTGTCGCATTTACATTCATTTGAAGTGAATACGAGGTATACATAATACTCTACAATGAATATTATATCTTACCAAGAAACATAGAAATGAAATGCGACATCTCGTTTTATAAAGCATTAGAATTCTATTGCTGCGATACGTAGACATCTGCAAACGCTATTTCCTAGCATGTAAGTGTCGCATTTACATTCTTTTGAAGTGAATACGAGGTATACATGACACATCGCTATGATTATTATATCTTATCATGAAACATAGGTGTGAGATGCGATATCGCGTTTTAAGAAGCATTAGAACTCTATTGCCTCGACGCGTAGACATCTGCAGACGCTATTTCCTAGCATGGAAGTGTCGCATTTACATTCTTTTGAAGTGAATACGAGGCATACATGACACTTCGCAATGAATATTATATCTTATCATGAAACATAGAAGTGAGATGCGATATCGCGATTTAAGAAGCAGTAGAACTCTATTGCTACGATACGTAGACATCTGCAAATGCTATTTCCTAGCATGAAAGTGTCGCATTTACATTCTTTTGAAGTGAATACGAGGTATACATGGCAGTTCGAAATGAATATTATATCTTATCATGAAACATAGATGTGAGATGCGATATCGCGTTTTAAGAAGTATTAGAACTATATTGCTAGGATACGTAGACATCTGCAAACAATATTTCCTAGCAAGGAAGTGTCGCATTTACATTCATTTGAAGTGAATACGAGGTATACATAATACTCTACAATGAATATTATATCTTACCAAGAAACATAGAAATGAAATGCGACATCTCGTTTTATAAAGCATTAGAATTCTATTGCTGCGATACGTAGACATCTGCAAACGCTATTTCCTAGCATGTAAGTGTCGCATTTACATTCTTTTGGAGTGAGTACGTGGTATACATGACACATCGCTATGATTATTATATCTTATCATGAAACTTAGGTGTGAGATGCGATATCGCGTTTTAAGAAGCATTAGAACTCAATTGCCTCGACGCGTAGACATCTGCAGACGCTATTTCCTAGCATGGAAGTGTCGCATTTACATTCTTTTGAAGTGAATACGAGGTATACATGACACTTCGCAATGAATATTATATCTTATCATGAAACACAGCAGTGAGATGCGATATCGCGTTTTAAGAAGCATTAGAACTCTACTGCTACGGTACGCAAACATCTGCAAACGCTATTACCTAGCATGGAAATGCCGCATTTACATTCTTTTGAAGATAATACGAGGTATACATAACCGTACGCAATGAATATTATATCTTATCTCGAAACATAGAAGTGAGATGCGATATCGCGATTTAAGGAGCACTGGAACTCTACTGCTACGATGCGTAGACATCTGCAAATGTTATTTCCTAGCAAGGAAGTGTCGCATTTACATTCTTTTGAAGTGAATACGAGGTATATATAACACTCCACAATGAATATTATATCTTATCACGCCTTCTTAAATCGCCATATTACATCTCATTTCTATGTTTCATGATAAGATATAATTTTCATTGTGGAGTGTTATGTATGCCTCGCATGCATTTCAACTGAATGTACATGCGACACTTCCTTGCTAGGAAATAGCGTTTGCAGATGTCTTCGTATCGTAGCATTAGAGTTCTAATGCTTCTCAAAACGCGATATCGCTACTCATTACCATGTTTCATGATAATATATAATATTCATTGTGGAGTGTTATGTATACCTCGTATTCACTTCAAAAGAATGTAAATGCGACACTTCCTTGCTGGGAAATAGCGTTTGCAGATGTCTACGTATGGAAGCAATAGAATTCTAATGCTTCTTAAATCGTCATATCGCATCTCATTTCTATGTTTCATGATAAGATATAATATTCATTGCGAAGTGTCATGTATGCCTCGTATTCCTTTCAAAGGAATGTAAATGCGACACTTCCTTGTTAGGGGTAGCGTTTGCAGATGTCTACGTATCGAAGCAATAGAGTTCTAATGGTTCTTAAATCGCCATATTACTTCTCATTCCTATGTTTCATGACGAGATATAATTTTCATTGTGGAGTGTTATTTATACCTCGCATACACTTCAACTGAATGTACATGCGACACTTCCTTGCTAGGAAATAGCGTTTGCAGATGTCTACGTATGGAAGTAATAGAATTCTAATGCTTCTTAAATCGTCACATTGCATCTCATTTCTATGTTTCATGATAAGATATAATATTCATTGCGAAGTGTCATGTATGCCTCGTATTCCTTTCAGAAGAATGTAAATGCGACACTTCCTTGTTAGGGATAGCGTTTGCAGATGTCTACGTATCGAAGCAATAGAGTTCTAATGCTTCTTAAATCGTCATATCGCATCTCATTTCTATGTATCATGATAAGATATAATATTCATTGCGAAGTGCCATGTATACCTCGCATACACTTCAACTGAATGTACATGCGACACTTCCTTGCTAGGAAATAGCGTTTGCCGATGTCTACGTATCGAAGCATTAGAGTTCTGGTGCATGCTAAATCGCGATATCGCTTCTCATTTCTATGTTTCATGATAATATGTAATATTCATTGCGAAGTGCCATGAATACCTCGCATACACTTCAAATGAATGTGAATGCGACAGTTCCTTGCCAGGAAATAGCGTTTGCAGATATCTACGTATCGAAGCAATAGAGTTGTAATGCTTCTTAAATCGCCATATTACATCTCATTTCTATGTTTCATGATAAGATATAATTTTCATTGTGGAGTGTTATGTATACCTCGTATTCACTTCAAAAGAATGTAAATGCGACACTTCCTTGCCAGGAAATAGCGTTTGCAGATGTCTACGTGTCGTGTCATTAGAGTTCTAATACTTCTCAAAACGCGATATCGCTTCTCATTTCTATGTTTCATGATAATATATAGTATTAATTGCGAAGTGTCATGTATACCTCGCATACACTTAAAATGAATGTAAATGTGATACTTACTTGCTAGGAAATAGCATTTGCAGATGTCTACGTATCGAAGCAATAGTGTTCTAATGCTTCTTAAATCGAGATATCGCATCTCATTTCTATGTTTCATGGTACGATATAATATTCATTGTGCAGTGTTATGTATACCACGTATTCACTTCAAAAGAATGTAAATGCGACACTTCCCTGCTAGGAAGTAGCGCTTGCAGATGTCTACGTATCGAAGCAATAGTGTTATAATGCTTCTTAAATCGCGATATCGCATCTCTTTCTATGTTTCATGATATGATATAATACTCATTGTGCAGTGTTATGTATACCTCGTATTCAATTCAAAAGAATGTAAACGCGACACTTCGTTTCCAGGAAATAGCGTTTGCAGATGTCTACGAATCGAAGCAATAGATTGCTAAAGCAGGCTAATTCGCGATATCGCATCTCATATCTATGTTTCATGATAAGATATAATATTCATTGCGAAGTGTCATGTATACCTCGTATTCACTTCAAAAGAATGTAAATGCGACGTTTCCATCATTGGGAATATCGTTTGCAGATGCCTACTTATCGTAGCAAAAGAGTCCTAATGCTTCTTAAATCGAGATGTCGCATTTCATTTCTATGTTTCGTGATAAGATATATTATTCATTGCGAAATGTCATGTATACCTCGTATTCGCACCAAACGAATGTAAATGCGACACTTCCTTGCTAGGAAATAGCGTATTCAGATGTCTACGTATCGTAGCAATAGAGTTCTAATGCTACTTAAGTCGCCATATCGCATCTCGTTTCTATGTTTCATGATAAGATATATTATTCATTGTGCAGTGTTATGTATATCTCGTCTATACTTCAAATGAATGTAAATGCAACACTTCCGTGCAAGGTAGTAGCGTTTGCAGATGTCTACGTATCGAAGCAATAGATTTCTAAAGCAGGCTAATTCGCGATATCACATCTCATTTCTATGTTTCATGATAATATATAATATTCACTGCGCAGTGTCATGTATACCTCGCATACACTTCAAAAGAATGTAAATGCGACTCTTCCTTGCTAGGAAATAGCGTTTGCAGATGTCTACGTATCGAAGCAATAGATTGCTAAAGCAGGCTAATTCGCGATATCGCATCTCATATCTTTTGTTTCATGATAAGATATAATATTCATTGCGAAGTGTCATGTAAATCTCGTATTCACTTCAAAAGAATGTAAATGCGACACTTCCATGCTAGGAAGTAGCGTTTGCAGATGTCTACGTATCGTAGCATTAGGGTTCTAATGCTTCTTGGAACGCGATATCGCATCTCACTTCTATGTTCCATGATGAGATATAATATTCATTGTGAAGTGTCATGTATACCTCGATTTCACTTCACAAGAATGTAAATGCGACACTTCCTTGCTAGGAAATATTGTTTGCAGATGTCTACGTATCACAGCAATAGAGTTCTAATGCTTCTTAGAACGCGATATCGCATCTCACTTCTATGTTTCATGATAAGATATAATATTCATTGCGAAGTGTCATGTATACCTCGGACTCACTTCAAAAGAACGTAAATAAGACACTTCCACGCTAGGAAATAGCGTTTGCAGATGTCTACGTATCGTAACAATAGAGTTCTAATGCTCCTTAAAACGCGATATAGCACCTCACTCCTATGTTTCATGATAAGATATAATATTCATTGCGAAGTGTCATGTATATCTCGTATTCACATCAAAAGAATGTAAATGCGACACTTCCTTGCTAGGAAATAACATTTGCAGATGTCTACGCATCGTAGGAATAGATTTCTAATGTTTCTTAAAACGAGATGTCGCATTTCATTTCTATGTTGCGTGATAAGGTATAATATTCATTGTGGAGTGTTATGAATACCTCGTATTCACTTCAAAAGAATGTAAATGCGACACTTCCTTGCTAGGAAATAGCGTTTCCAGATGACCACGTATCGAAAGAATAGAGTTCTAATACTTCTTAAAACGAGATGTCGCATCTCATTTCTATGTTTCACGATAAGATATAGTATCCATTGCGAAGTGTCATGTATACCTCATATTCACTTCAATGGAATGTAATTGCGACATTTCCTTTCTAGGAAATAGCGTTTGCAGATGTCTACGTATCGTAGCAATAGAGTTCTAATGCTTCTCAAAACGCGATATAGCACCTCATTCCTATGTTTCATGATAAGATATAATATTCATTGCGATGTGTCATGTATATCTCGTATTCACTTCAAAAGAATGTAAATGCGACACTTCCATGCTAGGAAATAGCGTTTGCAGATGTCTACGCATCCCAGGAATAGAGTTCTAATGCTTCTTAAATCGCGATATCGCATCTCAGTTCTATGTTTCATTATTAGTTATAATATTTATTGCGAAGTGTTATGTATACCTCGTATACACTTCAAATGGATGTAAATGCCACACACCCTTGCTAGGAAATGCGTCTCGAGATGTCTACGTATGGAGGAAATAGAGTTCTAATTCTTCTTAAAACGCGATATCGCTTCTCATTTCTATGTTCCATGATATGATGTAATATTCACTGAGAAGTATTATGTTTACCTCGTCTACACTTCAGAAGGATGTAAATGACTTATTTCCTTGCTAGGAAAATGCGTTTCCAGATATCTACGTATCGAAGCATTAGAGTTCTAGTGCTTCTAAAACGCAATATCGCATCTCATTTCTGGGTTTCAAGATAAGTTATAATATTCATTGCGAAGTATTATGTATACCTCGACTACACTTCCAAAGATACTACCCAGTAATTTGCGGCGTGTTGCGTAGTTTCCCGTAGCCCTTGTTAGTTAAACCCACGTCGAGACCATAAATAGACATGCCGTGACTTCAGTATCTCGCGACCTGAGTGTGTGTACTTGGCTAGGCGTAGTCGAGAGGAAGAGCATTTCGAAGTTTCAAGGGTTGTTCCGCCCCAGGGTTCCCGGGGTCGTGTAGTCTATCCCCTTTGCTACTTTCTGAGCAGCTGGCGCCCAAGAAAAGTTGTACGTGAGCGGATACCTTGGAACGATAGATCGCTTTAGATTAAAGTACGTTTTACACCTTAAAGCATTTAGATAATTAACCCCTTCGAGCTTCCCTGACTTACTATATATAGGTTTCCGTCACAACTAATAGGAACCATCACTTTACATAGATATATAGAACACACATAGTTTTAAACGTAGAACTGAGAATTTGAGAACTTACGTTGAAACGTTAGTAGTGAGAAATTCCATCGGATTTCATAGAAATTCAGAACTTACTTGCTATGAGACATAGGCAGATAAGGGCCATCGCGTTGCTTAAAACTTTAGAACTTGCTTACTTCAACAAAGATTTCTATTGGCTTCGTCCGTTCTTTTAGAAGAATTTTTGATAAACCACATACTTTTCACGCTTCTGATATCTTTGAAAGTTCGCGAGATGTAATCGTTTAAGTTTTAAAATGATTACTTAGTGTGGATTATTATTTAGTAACTCGCTCATAAACGAGTCTGCATAGGATTTAATCCATAAGTTTTTAAGCCTGGAATTTATGCAGTTATTTGTTATTCACTTATTGCTCAAACGACAAAGATTCTGACCACTTCAAAATGGTTGACTTTCATCAATTTTCTTAAAAATTGAAATACTGCCCAACTGCTTGCATTAAAGACTGTAATTAAAGCTTTCGAATCACTTTACCTCTTATAGGTGAATTCTGGAATTGAAATTGAATGTTTGACTTTTCTAGCTCCTGTTTAGACATCTTTCTATTGGAATGTTCAAGTATTTTTCATATTCGTTATTATTAAAAATGTTTTACTTGATTCTTTTATTTAATATTTAGAATTTTCTGAGAAATATTTTTTATCGTAATGAACTATATAATTGCAATTATAATTCTTTATGAAGTAATAATAACAGAAAGGTATGTATCCATTCTTGTAGTTTTGTAAAGAGTATTTAATCTTACTATCTAAAATGAAACATTGAGATCTGTTTACAATCTAATGGAATTTAATTACCTTTTGATTCAAATTCACAATGATAATCTTCCATAGTTCAACAATTTTGTGAGCTGTCCTTAGGAATCCGCAGCTCTGTACTTATAAAATGAACGACACAAAGAACAGCCTAACCAAACGTATTCGAACCGATTTTTCAATACTAATCTTATCATGTTTAACTTATGCTGCAAACTATTGAAATGCCCTTCGAAAAGTGTTTATTCACAGTGAAGTAAACGGTAAGTATTACGCCTTCCACCACTGTTTACAATACGTATGTTTCATTTACTATCAAAACCGTGAGTATTATCGCCTTTCTTTACTCTTTGTAACCTTCAATGCCTTCATGTTACAGATCGTTAAACTTGCTTTAAAATGCTCTATCGTATTACGGAAGAATGGACATACCAATTCATTTTAAAAAATGAAGGTAACCTTCATATGTCCAACATAACTCCACTTACAAAAAAACTATTTTCATCAACGGATGGCCCCTTTGTACTGTGCAATTTTATATTAGCAAAAACTTCTATGAAACTTATAGTTTCGTGGATATCTGAGGTGCTAATTATTACTGCCCCACCCTGTATATTGCTATGGATGTGTCCAACAAGGCAACGATGAACAGAGTTAAATTTAATATTATGATGTTTATTATTTTACTTATAGTATATTTGTTTTTCTGGAATTTTGCCAAAAAACAATGTTCACGATGTCGACAGATGAATACATTTGCCTTAGAATTACAAGAGCCAACAATTTCGAAAGTAGAATATTACTTTACTTCGCTAACCGAATCATTGCAAACGTTAAGTAAAGTGCGTGCCTTTCAAAACAGTCAGATGCAAATTACGATGCAACGTTTCCAAGAAATGGTACGTGCCACTGTTTTTTAATTTCCGTTTATTTAATCAAAGGAAATTTAATTGAAATATCCGCAAAATTTGAGGACAAAAAGTTATTGTAATTTTACGCAACATATATGATGGTGATAAAGGATAAGTATACGGAACTGAAAATGGAAAGTAGCGAGCAGAAAAAGAAACTGATGGAGCTACAAAGTAGATTGATACATCCGTCAAATGATGATTCTAGGTTAATAAAATCTGTTAATTAAAGAACTATTGCAAAAATCAGGTATAATCAATATTACTTCTGCTCAAAGGCTATAATAGAATTGGACCGAAATGGGTACAAAACAGGCAATTATATCTATACGTTCTATTCTATGCAAAGGCAAATATTTCAAAGAGAAAAGATGTGTTACTTACAAATTGCTTATGTTCCTAGATATCTCACTAATTCAGGCTTCTTGTCTTGTAGAACTTATCATTCGTGTAACATGTAAAGGGGTCGAAGAATAATAAAAGATTTTTATATTTCATAGCCTCACTTGATACGTCGATTGGATCACGTAAAATATCGGACATTAATTGCATCTACATCTTCAGACCTTAACTATATAATTGCAACAACATATTTAATAGCGATTTAATAACATTTTTCTAATTGTTTATATCTATGTCTAATAAATATATGTTAATCGAATAAGTTGCTTTACCTAAGAATAAAAGTATCTGAGGCTTACAAATCGGAGCATTACATAACAAACGTGCATCGCATATATAATATTACATGTAACAAAAGATGAAGACCAAAAAGATCGTACATAAGTTGAATCCACAATGCGGTCATAGAGATACAGAAACGGCAAAAATTCCAAACAATAATTTAAAAAATTCAAAAAGGGGGGAGTGAAAATCCATCTCCTTGACGATGATAAGGAACAAGTCTGCCTCATGCACTACAATATCCCAAACAGCCAGCGATTGGCACGCCAATGACAACGGATGGAACGAATTCCGTGACAGAACTGTGCTAACAAAGTGCTCCTACTCAGCTTTCGAAATGGCATACTGTTAGTACTGGGGCGGCATTCGTATCACGGCACTATTAAAGCACCGAGATATAGCACACGGGCTACACGGCCGTGACAATGACACTATCAGCTCACCATAGCTACACGCGTGGTTGTGGCGTAGGCTGACATTTACTAATGGGGAAGCTGTTTCCATAAAAATTATAAGCAAATATGAAAAATGACTAAACTGTGCAATTTATTTATTTTGATTCCAAAATAGATACACCGGCACAAAACAAAGATATAAGAACTCGATTTTATTATTTTCTATAAACTAGCTCGATAGGGCGATTTTCTCCATAAAGTCGATAATTATTTTGTCATAAAAATATATACACTTATTTTATATATATTTTCTTCAATTTATTGTTACAAATTCATGCAATTGAGGGTTACATTAAATACGATGACAGCATGTTATTTCAAAAATTACACAAGGCGAAGTTAGGGACGCAACACCATGAATTTTCATTTTATAAGTAATATTTTTTTATAAATAATATTTTTAGTCTATGATGGATTGAAAGAAATATATACGACTCGCTCAATAACTATAAATATATGAAAACGACCATCAAAATATCTATCAATACTCATATGCTGAACATCTACTGACATCTAACGGTTCTAATTTGTATGAAAGCACAGGTTCTCCAATGCCAAATGTGATCCTGCGTCATTGCTGAGGAGATTCATGAATGGAGCGATCATACGCGTGTCACCATGGTGCTGGTTCTGCGCGATTCGCTTGTCTAGAACGTGCTGGTAACACGTTCTGGCATTTTAGTCAACGAATCCGGTCACAGATGACTACGAATCAGTTGACACTCCTCGGAAGTGGCAATATAGTGCCGGCATGGTGTCGCTACCATCTTGCCGTTTGTTATCTGGGATGCTTTTTAGTGCATTATTCGGAATTGAATTTGAACACATAGCTACTTAATCGCTAATTTGTATGTACTGTGACGTGGTGAAGTCACAAGGCTCGCTCACCCCCCACCCCCCTGCTTCGGTTAGACTAGCTCACAGATCACCACCCATGCGAGAAGAGCGACACGGACCATCGCGATTGCTGTATTTGCGAGGAGCGTGAAATACACGATGGTAGAACCTCCCCCCCCCCCCCCAACCGTTCGTTTCTCTCTCTCCGTTCTACGGATTAGACTGGCGAGCTGATGGAAGAAGCGACACATAAGACGCCTCTTCGGCGGATAATAAGACCGCAGGTTCGCGGTAGGGCTGTGCGCCGAGGTAGCGTGACGGGCTCGACGGTGGAGGAGTCGGGAAGTGAACAAGAAGAGACCCTGAAGCCCGAAGGATAGGATCCAGAGCTCTGCAAAAATAAGACCGCTGCCATAGTCCATGGAGACAAACAGGATGGATCCCGGGTGTGAGACGGACCTCTACCCATCCCCATTAGAACTCTATTGCTTCGATACGTAGACATCTTGAAACGCTATTCCCTAGCAAGGAAGTGTTGCATTTACATTCTTTTGAAGTGTAGACGAGGATACATAACACTCCACAAAGAATATTATATCTTGTCACGAAACATAGAAATGAAATGCGTCATCTCGTTTTAAGAAGCATTAGAACACTATTGCTACGATACGTAGACATCTGCAAACGCTATTTCCGAGCATGGAAGTGTCGCATTTACATTCTTTTGAAGTGAATACGAGGTATACATGACACATCGGAATGAATATTATATCTTATCATGAAACATAGGAATGAGTTGCGATATCGCGTTTTGAGAAGCATTAGAATACCATTGCTTCGATACGTAGACATCTGCAAACAATATTTCCTAGCAAGGAAGTGTTGCATTTACATTCTTTTGAAGTGAATACGAGGTATACATAACACTCCACAATGAATGTTATATCTTGTCACGAAACGTAGAAATGAAATGCGACATCTCGTTTTAAGAAGCATTAGAACTCTATTGCTACGTTACGTAGACATCTGCAAACGCTATTTCCGAGCATGGAAGTGTAGCATTTACATTCTTTTGAAGTGAATACGAGGTATACATAACACTCCACAATGAGTATTATATCTTGTCACGAAACGTAGAAATGAAATGCGACATCTCGTTTTAAGAAGCATTAGAACTCTATTGCTACGATACGTAGACATCTGCAAGCGCTACTTCCTAGCATGCAAGTGTCGCATTTACATTCTTTTGAAGTGAATACGTGTTATACATGACACTTCGCAATGAATATTATGTCTTATCATGAAACATAGGAATGGGGTGCTATATAGCGTTTTGAGAAGCATCAGAACTCTATTGCTAATATACGTAGACTTCTAGAAACTCTATTTCCTAGCAAGGAAATGTCACATTTACATTCCATTGAAGTGAATACGAGGTATACATGGCACTTCGCAATGGATATTATATCTTACCATGAAACATAGAAGAGAGATGCTATTAGACGCGTTTTAGGAAGCATCAGAACTCTATTGCTGCGATACGTAGACATCTGCAAACGCTATTTCCTAGCATGGAAGTGTCGCATATACATTCTTTTGAAGTGAGTACGAGATATACATGACACTTCGCAATGGATATTATATCTTATCATGAAACATAGAAATGTGATGCTATATCTCCTTTTAAGAAGTATTAGAACTCTATTCATTCGATACGTGGTCATCTGGAAACGCTATTTCCTAGCAAGGAAGTATCGCATTTACATTCGTTTGAAGTGAATACGAGGTATACATGACACTTCGCAATGAATATTATGTCTTATCATGAAACATAGGAATGTGGTGCTATATCGCGTTTTGAGAAGCATTAGAACACTATTGCTAATATACGTAGACATCTGCAAACTCTATTTCCTACCATGGAAACGTCGCACTTACATTCCATTGAAGTGAATACGAGGTATACATAACATTACACAATGAATATTATACCTTATTACGAAACATAGAAATGAAACGCGACATCTCGCTTTAAGAAGCATTAGTACTCTATTGCTGTGATACGTAGACATCTGCAAACGCTATTTCCTAGCATGGAAGTGTCGCATTTACATTGTTTTGAAGTGAATACGAGGTATACATGACACTTCGCAATGAATATTATATCTTATCAAGAAACATAGAAGTGAGATGCGATATCGCGATTTAAGAAGCATTAGAACTCTATTGCTACGATACGTAGACATCTGCAAACGCTATATCCTAGCATGGAAGTGTCGCATTTACATTTTTTTGAAGTGAATACGAGGTATACATGACACTTCGCAATGAATATTATATCTTATCATGAAACCTAGAAGTGATATGCGATATCGCGTTTTAAGAAGCATTAGAACTCTATTGCTACGATACGTGGACATCTGCAAGCGCTACTTCCTAGCATGCAATTGTCGCATTTACATTCTTTTGAAGTGAATACGAGGTATACATGACACTCCGCAATGAATGTTATACCTTATCATGAAACATAGAAATGAGATGCGATATCGCGATTTAAGAAGCGCTATAACTCTATTGCTACGATGCGTAGTCATCTGGAAATGTTATTTCCTAGCAAGGAAGTGTCGCATTTACATTCTTTTGAAGTGAATACGAGGTATACATAACACTCCACAATGAATATTATATCTTATCACGAAACATAGAAATGAAATGCGGCATCTCGTTTTAAGAAGCATTAGAACTCTATTGCTACGATACGTAGACATCTGCAAACGCTATTTCCTAGCATGGAAGTGTTTTATTTACATTCTTTTGAAGTGAATACGAGGTATACATGACACTTCGCAATGAATATTATATCTTATCATGAAACATAGAAGTGAGATGCGATATCGCGTTCTAAGAAGCATTAGAACTCTATTGCTACGATACGTAGACATCTGCAAACGCTATTTCCTAGCATGGAAGTTTCGCATTTACATACTTTTGAAGTGAATACGAGATATACATGACACTTCGCAATGAATATTATATCTTATCATGAAACATAGGAATGAGGTGCTATATCGCGTTTTGAGAAGCATTAGAACTCTATTGCTAATATACGTAGACATCTGCAACCTCTATTTCCTAGCAAGGAAATGTCGCACTTACATTCCATTGAAGTGAATACGAGGTATACATAACATTACGCAATGAATATTATATCTTATTACGAAGCATAGAAATGAAATACGACATCTCGTTTTAAGAAGCATTAGTACTCTATTGCTGTGATACGTAGACATCTGCAAACGCTATTTCCTAGCAAGGAAGTGTCGCATTTACATTCTTTTGAAGTGAATACGAGGTATACATGACACTTCGCAATGAATATTGTATCTTATCATGAAACATAGATGTGAGATGCGATTTCGCGTTTTAAGAAGCATTAGAACTCTATTGCTACGATACGTAGACATCTGCAAACCCTATTTCCTAGAATGGAATTGTCGCATTTACATTCCTTTGAAGTGAATACGAGGTATACATAACACTCCACAATGAATATTATATCTTATTACGAAACGTAGAGATGAAGTGCGACATCTCGTTTTAAGAAGCATTAGAACTCTATTGCTACGATACGTTGACATCTGCAAACAATATTTCCTAGCAAGGAAGTGTCACACTTACATCCTTTTGAAGTGAATACGAGGTATACATAACACTCCAAAATGAATATTATATCTTATTACGAAACATAGAAATGAAATGCGACATCTCGTTTTAAGAAGCATTAGAACTCTATTGCTACGATACGTTGACATCTGTAAACGCTATTTGCTAGCATGGAAGAGTCGCATTTACATTCTTTTGATGTGAATACGAGGTATACATAATACTTCGCAATAAATATTATATTTTATAATGAAACATAGAAGTGAGATGCGATATCGCGTTCTAAGAAGCATTAGAACACTATTGCTACGATACGTAGACATCTGCAAACGCTCTTTCCTAGCATGGAAGTGTCGCATTTACATTCTTTTGAAGTGAATACGAGATATACATGACACTTCGCACCGAGTATTATATCTTATCATGCAACATAGGAATGAGTTGCAATATCGCGTTTTGAGAAGCATTAGAACTCCGTTGCTACGATACTTAGACATCTGCAATAGCTATTTCCTAGCATGTAGGTATCGCATTTACATTCATTTGAAGTGTAGACGAGATATACATAACACTGCACAATGAATATTACATCTTATCATGGAACATAGAAATGAGATGCGATATCGCGTTTTAGAAAACATTAGAACTCTATTGTTTCGATACGTAGACATCTGGAAACGTAATTTCCTAGAAAGGAAGGGTAGCATTTGCATTCTCTTGAGAGGAATACGATGTATACATGACACTTCGCAATGAATATTATATCTTATGATGAAACATAGAAATGAGATGCGATATGGCGATTCAAGAAGCATTAGAGCTCTATTTCTTCGATATGTAGATATCTGCAAACCTTATTTCCTAGCAAGAAAGTGTCGCATTTACATTCTTTTGATGTAAATACGAGGTATCACGTCCGGTGAAACTATTTTCCGTTGCTCCTGAGGCTTTACGACACAGGCCTATTTTTCGGTAATTCGGTCCGCGGGAACGCGTTAGGACCGGGTCCGACAATTTCGGCTGACACGACACTAGCGAAAACACTCGCGATAATAAGGGAATGACCCTACCTTTCGATGACTTCTCTCTCGATTTGTACGTAGAAACGGCGTGGAGGATCGTTTGCTGGGATCGTAGCGAATTTCGTTCTGTTGGCTGCTACGGAAATCTCGATCAGTCGCCAGCGAAGAGGAGGACGGCGGTCGGAATTCAGCGATGATGCTGGATGTGGCATAATCGGCGTGATACGTCGTGGTGTCTGGATCGGATGCGTCGACGGTCGCTTCGGAAAGCGGCGTCTGGGCTGGTGCGAAGGCAGGTCGCTGGTATACGAGGACTCTCGGAACACCCTCCAAATATTCACGCACAAGTGATCGTATGAAATTCTTCCTACTCGCACGTCGCGTTCTTCGCAAACCACGAAGCACGATTCATTCACCAGGTTTTTCTGTACTTTCGACTAAGATCTGAGGGATAAGCGGCGGTCTCAACGTCACAAAGCCGATTTCTATACTCCTTCAATTTGATGAAGATCAACCCCAGTTGCATGGAAGAACCCGTGGAAGAATTCGTAATTAAATGTAATGTTAAAAGTAGAACTAGTATTATAAACACTTGATAAAATTAATGGATGTGGAAATAGTATACTTGGTAAAAGAACTTGTACTTGGATAAAGTAAAAGTAAAAATAAAATATATTCTAGGTTTAAAGTATACAAGAACTGGAATTATTCTAAGACTAAGACTAAGTTAAAATGGAAATAGAAATACGATGCCTGAACCCCACATTGAGGTGGCTAACGATCTAGAACTAGAAGTTTCGACTCCTCGGTAGGAGATCTCGAGTCAGAGTGTGTGCTCTGGAGACGCGTCTCTGACCTTCTCGGTTCGCGGGGCGCTACGGTCGCGGACTCTCGTGGTAGGGAGATCGCGATCCCGCGAGTGGGGGACTCGCGTTTCGAGGCGGAGAGCGCGCGGTCCAGCGAGTGGGGACCCGCGGCTCGTGGTGAGGCTAGCGGCGCATGCCGCTGGCCGGACGCATCTTACTTAGTGTTACTTAGATATAGGAATTCTTATATACGCGTCATGATATGGTATGTATGTCCTAGCTTAGAAGTAACATATAGGTTCTAGCAGATCCTGTTCCCGGAATTGGAAAAGACCCCATTCAGGTGATGGGCTGCGGCTACGTCTTCCTGCAGGACGGAATCCTCGGTGTGAGGGAGATAGGGCTGCCCGTCCTTGGTGCGGGCGAGACAGGTATACTCGGTGGTGCGAGTGAGACACTGATGCCCGGTACGAGCAAGACAGGTATACTCGGCGGTGCGAGTGAGGTAGCGGAACTCGGTGTGAGTGAGTGCGTGCAGGTATGCGCGCGCGAACACTTCCAGTTGCTGGTTCAGCAGGCGAGTTTGGCTGATTGCATGCGTCCAGGGGTTGATGCTGGGGGGTGCGAAGAGGGTGGCAGGCGGTACGCCTGACGTCACAAAATGCGGCACTTCCTTTCTAGGAAATTACGTTCCCAGATATCTCTGTATCGAAGCTATAGATTTCTAATTCTCCTTAAAACGCGATATCGCACCTCATCTCTATGTCTCATGATAAGATATAATATTCATTGCAAGGTGTTATGTATTCCTCGTCTACACTTCAAATGAATGTAAATGCGACACATCCTTGCCAGGAAATGGCGTTTGCAGATTTCTACGTATCGAAGCATTAGAGTTCTAATGCTTCTTAAAACGCGATATCGCAGCTCATTTCAATGTTTCATGATAGGATATAATATTCATTGTGGAGTGTTACGTATACCTCGCATTCACTTCGTAAGAATGTAAATGCGACACTTCCTTGCTATTAAATAGCGTTTGCAAATGTGTACGTATCGAGGCAATGGTGTTCTAATGCTTCTTAAAACGCGATATCGCATCTCATTTATATGTTTCGTGATAAGATATAATATTCATTGCGAAGTGTCATGTATACCTCGTATTCACTCCAAAAGAATGTAAATGCGACTATTGCTTGCTACGAAATAGCGTTTGCATATGTCTACGTATCGTAGCAATAGAGTTCTAATGCTACTTAAATCGCGATATCGCAACTCCTATATATGTTTCGTAATAAGATATAATATTCATTGCGAAGTGTCATGTATACCACGCATTCACTTCAAAAGAATGTAAGTGCGACACTTCCATCCTAGGAAATAGCGTTTGCAGATGTCTACGTATCGTAGCAATAGTGTTCTAATACTTCTAAAAACGCGATATGGCATCCCTCTCCTATGTTTCATGATAAGATATAATACTCATTGCGAAGTGTCATGTATACCTCGTATTCTCTCCAATCGAATGTAAATGCGACACTTCCTTGCTAGGAAATGGCGCATTCAGATGTCTACGTATCGTAGCAATGGTGTTTTAATGCTACTTAAATCGCGATATCGCATCTCATTTCTATGTTTCGTGATAAGATATAATGTTCATCGCGAAGTGTCAGGTATACCTCGTATTCACTTCAAAAGAATGTAAATGCGATACTTCCATGCTAGGAAATAGCGTCTGCAGATGTCTACGCGTCGGTGCAATATAGTTCTAATGCTTCTTAAAACGCGATATCGCATCTCACTTCTATGTTTCATGATAAGATATAATATTCATTGCGAAGTGTCATGTATACCTCGTATTCCCCCCAAACGAATGTAAATGCGACTCTTCCTTGCTAGGAAATGGCGTATTCAGATGTCTACGTATCGTAGCAATAGAGTTCTAATGCTACTTAAATCGCGATATCGCATCTCATTTATATGTTTCGTGATAAGATATAATATTCATCGCGAAGTGTCAGGTATACTTCGTATTCACTTCAAAAGAATGTAAATGCGACACTTCCATGCTAGGAAATAGCGTCTGCAGATGTCTACGCGTCGAGGCAATAGAGTTCTAATGCTTCTTAAAACGCGATATCGCATCTTTCTTCTATGTTTCATGATAAGATATAATATTCATTGCGAAGTGTCATGTATACCTCGTATTCACTCCAAAAGAATGTAAATGCGACACTTCCTTGCTAGGAAATGGCGTATTCAGACGTCTACGTATCGTAGCAATGGTGTCTTAATGCTACTTAAATCGCGAAATCGCATCTCATTTCTATGTTTCGTGATAAGATATAATAATCATTGCGAAGTGTCATGTATACCTCGTATTCACTTCAAGAGAATGTAAATGCGATACTTCCTTGCTAGGAAATGGCGTATTCAGATGTCAACGTATCGTAGCAATAGAGTTCTAATGCTACTTAAATAGCGATATCGCATCTCATTAATATGTTTCGTGATAAGATATAATGTTCATCGCGAAGTGTCAGGTATACCTCGTATTCACTTCAAAAGAATGTAAATGCGATACTTCCATGCTAGGAAATAGCGTCTGTAGATGTCTACGCGTCGGTGCAATATAGTTCTAATGCTTCTTAAAACGCGATATCGCATCTCATTTCTATGTTTCGTGATAAGATATAACAATCATTGCGAAGTGTCATGTATACCTCGTATTCACTCCAAAAGAATGTAAATGCGACTATTGCTTGCTAGGAAATAGCGTTTGCAGATTTCTACGTATCGTAGCAATAGAGTTCTGATGCTACTTAAATCGCGATATCGCATCTCATTTATATGTTTCGTGATAAGATATAATATTCATTGCGAAGTGTCATGTATACCACGTATTCACTTCAAAAGAATGTAAGTGCGACACTTCCATGCTAGGAAATAGCTTTTGCAGAAGTCTCCGCATCGAGGCCATAGAGTTCTAATGCTTCTTAAAACGCGATATCGCATCTCTCTTCTATGTTTCATGATAAGGTATAATATTCATTGGGAAGTGATATGTATGCCTCGTATTCATTTCAAAAGAATGAAAATGCGAGTATTGCTTGCTAGCAAATAGCGTTTGCAGATGTCTACGAATCGTAGCAATAAAGTTCTAATGCTACTTAAATCGCGATATCGCATCTCATCTATATGTTCGTGATAAGATATAATATTTACTGCGAAGTGTCATGTATACCTCGTATTCACTTCAAAAGAATGTAAGTGCGACACTTCCATGCTAGGAAATGGCGTTTCCAGATGTCCCCGCATGGAGGCCATAGAGTTCTAATGCTTCTTACAACGCGATATCGCATCTCTCTTCTATGTTTCATGATAAGATATAATATTCATTGCGAAGTGTCATGTATACCTCGTATTCACTCCAAAAGAATGTAAATGCGACACTTCCTTGCTAGGAAATGGCGTATTCAGATGTCTACGTATCGTAGCAATGGTGTCTTAATGCTACTTAAATCGCGAAATCGCATCTCATTTCTATGTTTCGTGATAAGATATAATAATCATTGCGAAGTGTCATGTATACCTCGTATTCACTTCAAGAGAATGTAAATGCGATACTTCCATGCTAGAAAATTGCGTTTGCAGATGTCTCCGCATCGAGGCCATAGAGTTCTAATGCTTCTTAAAACGCGATATCGCATCTCTCTTCTATGTTTCATGATAAGATATAATATTCATTGCGAAGTGTCATGTACACCTCGTTTTCACTTCAAAAGAACGTAAGTGCGACACTTCCATGCTAGGAAATAGCGTTTGCAGATGTCTGCGCATCGAGGCCATAGAGTTCTAATGATTCTTAAAACGCGAAATCGCATCTCTCTTCTATGTTACATGATAAGATATAATATTCATTGCGAAGTGTCATGTATACCTCGTAATCCCTCCAAACGAATGTAAATGCGACACTTCCTTGCTAGGAAATGGCGTATTCAGATGTCTACGTATCGTAGCAATGGTGTTTTAATGTTACTTAAATCGCGATATCGCATCTCATTTCTATGTTTCGTGATAAGATATAATAATCATTGCGAAGTGTCATGTACACCTCGTTTTCAATTCAAAAGAAAGTAAATGCGACTACTGCTTGCTGGGAAATAGCGTTTGCAGATGTCTACGTATCGTAGCAATAGAGTTCTAATGCTACTTAAATCGCAATATCGCATCTCATTTATATGTTTCGTGATAAGATATAATATTCATTGCGAAGTGTCATGTGCACCTCGTATTCACTTCAAGAGAATGTAAATGCGATACTTCCATGCTAGAAAATTGCGTTTGCAGATGTCTCCGCATCGAGGCCATAGAGTTCTAATGCTTCTTAAAACGCGATATCGCATCTCTCTTCTATGTTTCATGATAAGATATAATATTCATTGCGAAGTGTCATGTACACCTCGTTTTCACTTCAAAAGAACGTAAGTGCGACACTTCCATGCTAGGAAATAGCGTTTGCAGATGTCTGCGCATCGAGGCCATAGAGTTCTAATGATTCTTAAAACGCGAAATCGCATCTCTCTTCTATGTTACATGATAAGATATAATATTCATTGCGAAGTGTCATGTATACCTCGTAATCCCTCCAAACGACTGTAAATGCGACACTTCCTTGCTAGGAAATGGCGTATTCAGATGTCTACGTATCGTAGCAATAGAATTCTAATGCTACTTAAATCGCGATATCGCATCTCATTAATATGTTTCGTGATAAGATATAATGTTCATCGCGAAGTGTCAGGTGTACCTCGTATTCACTTCAAAAGAATGTAAATGCGATACTTCCATGCTAGGAAATAGCGTCTGCAGATGTCTACGCGTCGGTGCAATATAGTTCTAATGCTTCTTAAAACGCGATATCGCATCTCACTTCTATGTTTCATCATAAGATATAATATTCATTGCGAAGTGTCATGTATACCTCGTATTCCCTCCAAACGAATGTAAATGCGACTCTTCCTTGCTAGGAAATGGCGTATTCAGATGTCTACGTATCGTAGCAATAGAGTTCTAATGCTACTTAAATCGCGATATCGCATCTCATTTCTATGTTTCGTGATAAGTTATAATATTCATTCCGAAGTGTCATGTAAACCTCGAATTCACTTCAAAAGAATGTAAATGCGACTATTGGTTGCTAGGAAATAGCGATTGCAGATGTCTACGTATCGTAGCAATAGAGTTCTAATGCTTCTCAAAACGCGATATCGCATCTCATTTCTATGTTTCCAGATAAAATATAATATTCATTGCGAAGTGTCATGTACACCTCGTATTCATTTCAAAAGAATGTAAATGCGACACTTCCATGCAAGGAAATAGCGACTGCAGATGTCTACGCGTCGAGGCAATAGAGTTCTAATGCTTCTTAAAACGCGATATCGCATCTCACTTCTATGTTTCATGATAAGATATAATATTCATTGCGAAGTGTCATGTATACCTCGTATTCCCTCCAAACGAATGTAAATGCGCCACATCCTTGCTAGGAAATGGCGTATTCAGATGTCTACGTATAGTAGCAATAGAGTTCTAATGCTACTTGAAACGCAATATCGCATCTCATTTATATGTTTCTTGATAAGATATAATATTCATCGCGAAGTGTTAGGTATACCTCGTATTCACTTCAACAGAATGTAAATGCGACACTTCCATGCTAGGAAGTAGCGTCTGCAGATGTCTACGCGTCGAGGCAATAGAGTTGTAATGCTTCTTAAAACGCGATATCGAATCTCAATTCTATGTTTCATTATAAGATGTAATATTCATTGCGAAGTGTCATGTATACCTCGTATTCACTTCAAAAGAACGTAAGTGCGACACTTCCATGCTAGGAAATAGCGTATGCAGATGTCTACGCGTCGGGCAATATAGTTCTAATGCTTCTTAAAACGCGATATCGCATCTCACTTCTATGTTTCATGATAAGATATAATATTCAATGCGAAGTGTCATGTATACCTCGTATTCACTTCAAAAGAACGTAAGTGCGACACTTCCATGCTAGGAAATAGCGTATGCAGATGTCTACGCGTCGGGGCAATATAGTTCTAATGCTTCTTAAAACGCGATATCGCATCTCACTTCTTTGTTTCATGATAAGATATAATATTCAATGCGAAGTGTCATGTACACCTTGTTTTCAATTGGAAAGAAAGTAAATGCGACTACTGCTTGCTGGGAAATAGCGTTTGCAGATGTCTACGTATCGTAGCAATAGAGTTCTAATGCTACTTAAATCGCAATATCGCATCTCATTTATATGTTTCGTGATAAGATATAATATTCATTGCGAAGTGTCATGTGCACCTCGTATTCACTTCAAAAGAATGTAAGTGCGACACTTCCATGCTAGGAAATAGCGTTTGCAGATGTTTCCGCATCGAGGCCATAGAGTTCTAATGCTTCTTAAAAACGCGATATCGCTTCTCTCTTCTATGTTTCATGATATGATGTAATATTCATTGCGAAGTGCCATGTATACCTCGTATTCACTTCAAGAGAATGTAAATGCGATACTTCCATGCTAGGAAATAGCGTTTGCAGATGTCTCCGCATCGAGGCCATAGAGTTCTAATGAATCTTAAAACGCGATAACGCATCTCTCTCCTATGTTTCATGATAAGATATAATATTCATTGCGAAGTGTCATGTATTCCTCGAATTCTCTCCAAACGAATGTAAATGCGACACTTCCTTGCTAGCAAACGGCGTATTCAAATGTCTACGTATCGTAGAATAGAGTTCTAATGCTACTTAAATCGCGATATCGCATCTCATTTTATATGTTTCGTGATAAGATATAATATTCATTGCGAAGTGTCATGTATACCTCGTATTCACTTCAAAAGAATGTAAGTGCGACGCTTCCATGCTAGGAAATAGCGTTTGCAGATGTCTCCGCATCGAGGCCACAGAGTTCTAATGCTTCTTAAAACGCGATATCGCATCTCTCTTCTATGTTTCACGATAAGGTATAATATTCATTGGGAAGTGACATGTATGCCTCGTATTCATTTCAAAAGAATGTAAATGCGACTATTGCTTGCTAGGAAATAGAGTTTGCAGATGTCTACGTATCGTAGCAATAGAGTTCTGATGCTACTTAAATCGCGATATCGCATCTCATTTATATGTTTCGTGATAAGATATAATATTCATTGCGAAGTGTCATGTATACCTCTTATTCACTTCAAAAGAATGTAAGTCCGACACTTCCATGCTAGGAAATAGCGTTTGCAGATGTCTCCGCATCGAGGCCACAGAGTCCTAATGCTTCTTAAAACGCGATATCGCATCTCTCTTCTATGTTTCATGGTAAGGTATAATATTCATTGGGAAGTGACATGTATGCCTCGTATTCATTTCAAAAGAATGTAAATGCGACTATTGCTTGCTGGGAAATATCGTTTGCAGATGTATACGTATCGTAGCAATAGTGTTCTAATGCTACTTAAATCGCGATATCGCATCTCATTTCTATGTTTCGTGTTAAGATATAATAATCATTGCGAAGTGTCATGTATACCTCGTATTCCCCCCAAACGAATGTAAATGCGACTCTTCCTTGCTAGGAAATGGCGTATTCAGATGTCTACGTATCGTAGCAATAGAGTTCTAATGCTACTTAAATCGCGATATCGCATCTCATTTATATGTTTCGTGATAAGATATAATATTCATCGCGAAGTGTCAGGTATACTTCGTATTCACTTCAAAAGAATGTAAATGCGACACTTCCATGCTAGGAAATAGCGTCTGCAGATGTCTACGCGTCGAGGCAATAGAGTTCTAATGCTTCTTAAAACGCGATATCGCATCTTTCTTCTATGTTTCATGATAAGATATAATATTCATTGCGAAGTGTCATGTATACCTCGTATTCACTCCAAAAGAATGTAAATGCGACACTTCCTTGCTAGGAAATGGCGTATTCAGACGTCTACGTATCGTAGCAATGGTGTCTTAATGCTACTTAAATCGCGAAATCGCATCTCATTTCTATGTTTCGTGATAAGATATAATAATCATTGCGAAGTGTCATGTATACCTCGTATTCACTTCAAGAGAATGTAAATGCGATACTTCCTTGCTAGGAAATGGCGTATTCAGATGTCAACGTATCGTAGCAATAGAGTTCTAATGCTACTTAAATAGCGATATCGCATCTCATTAATATGTTTCGTGATAAGATATAATGTTCATCGCGAAGTGTCAGGTATACCTCGTATTCACTTCAAAAGAATGTAAATGCGATACTTCCATGCTAGGAAATAGCGTCTGTAGATGTCTACGCGTCGGTGCAATATAGTTCTAATGCTTCTTAAAACGCGATATCGCATCTCATTTCTATGTTTCGTGATAAGATATAACAATCATTGCGAAGTGTCATGTATACCTCGTATTCACTCCAAAAGAATGTAAATGCGACTATTGCTTGCTAGGAAATAGCGTTTGCAGATTTCTACGTATCGTAGCAATAGAGTTCTGATGCTACTTAAATCGCGATATCGCATCTCATTTATATGTTTCGTGATAAGATATAATATTCATTGCGAAGTGTCATGTATACCACGTATTCACTTCAAAAGAATGTAAGTGCGACACTTCCATGCTAGGAAATAGCTTTTGCAGAAGTCTCCGCATCGAGGCCATAGAGTTCTAATGCTTCTTAAAACGCGATATCGCATCTCTCTTCTATGTTTCATGATAAGGTATAATATTCATTGGGAAGTGATATGTATGCCTCGTATTCATTTCAAAAGAATGAAAATGCGAGTATTGCTTGCTAGCAAATAGCGTTTGCAGATGTCTACGAATCGTAGCAATAAAGTTCTAATGCTACTTAAATCGCGATATCGCATCTCATCTATATGTTCGTGATAAGATATAATATTTACTGCGAAGTGTCATGTATACCTCGTATTCACTTCAAAGAATGTAAATGCGACACTTCCTTGCTAGGAAATGGCGTATTCAGATGTCTACGTATCGTAGCAATGGTGTCTTAATGCTACTTAAATCGCGAAATCGCATCTCATTTCTATGTTTCGTGATAAGATATAATAATCATTGCGAAGTGTCATGTATACCTCGTATTCTCTTCAAGAGAATGTAAATGCGATACTTCCATGCTAGAAAATTGCGTTTGCAGATGTCTCCGCATCGAGGCCATAGAGTTCTAATGCTTCTTAAAACGCGATATCGCATCTCTCTTCTATGTTTCATGATAAGATATAATATTCATTGCGAAGTGTCATGTACACCTCGTTTTCACTTCAAAAGAACGTAAGTGCGACACTTCCATGCTAGGAAATAGCGTTTGCAGATGTCTGCGCATCGAGGCCATAGAGTTCTAATGATTCTTAAAACGCGAAATCGCATCTCTCTTCTATGTTACATGATAAGATATAATATTCATTGCGAAGTGTCATGTATACCTCGTAATCCCTCCAAACGAATGTAAATGCGACACTTCCTTGCTAGGAAATGGCGCATTCAGATGTCTACGTATCGTAGCAATGGTGTTTTAATGTTACTTAAATCGCGATATCGCATCTCATTTCTATGTTTCGTGATAAGATATAATAATCATTGCGAAGTGTCATGTACACCTCGTTTTCAATTCAAAAGAAAGTAAATGCGACTACTGCTTGCTGGGAAATAGCGTTTGCAGATGTCTACGTATCGTAGCAATAGAGTTCTAATGCTACTTAAATCGCAATATCGCATCTCATTTATATGTTTCGTGATAAGATATAATATTCATTGCGAAGTGTCATGTGCACCTCGTATTCACTTCAAGAGAATGTAAATGCGATACTTCCATGCTAGAAAATTGCGTTTGCAGATGTCTCCGCATCGAGGCCATAGAGTTCTAATGCTTCTTAAAACGCGATATCGCATCTCTCTTCTATGTTTCATGATAAGATATAATATTCATTGCGAAGTGTCATGTACACCTCGTTTTCACTTCAAAAGAACGTAAGTGCGACACTTCCATGCTAGGAAATAGCGTTTGCAGATGTCTGCGCATCGAGGCCATAGAGTTCTAATGATTCTTAAAACGCGAAATCGCATCTCTCTTCTATGTTACATGATAAGATATAATATTCATTGCGAGTGTCATGTATACCTCGTAATCCCTCCAAACGACTGTAAATGCGACACTTCCTTGCAAGGAAATGGCGTATTCAGATGTCTACGTATCGTAGCAATAGAATTCTAATGCTACTTAAATCGCGATATCGCATCTCATTAATATGTTTCGTGATAAGATATAATGTTCATCGCGAAGTGTCAGGTGTACCTCGTATTCACTTCAAAAGAATGTAAATGCGATACTTCCATGCTAGGAAATAGCGTCTGCAGATGTCTACGCGTCGGTGCAATATAGTTCTAATGCTTCTTAAAACGCGATATCGCATCTCACTTCTATGTTTCATCATAAGATATAATATTCATTGCGAAGTGTCATGTATACCTCGTATTCCCTCCAAACGAATGTAAATGCGACTCTTCCTTGCTAGGAAATGGCGTATTCAGATGTCTACGTATCGTAGCAATAGAGTTCTAATGCTACTTAAATCGCGATATCGCATCTCATTTCTATGTTTCGTGATAAGTTATAATATTCATTCCGAAGTGTCATGTAAACCTCGAATTCACTTCAAAAGAATGTAAATGCGACTATTGGTTGCTAGGAAATAGCGATTGCAGATGTCTACGTATCGTAACAATAGAGTTCTAATGCTTCTCAAAACGCGATATCGCATCTCATTTCTATGTTTCCCGATAAAATATAATATTCATTGCGAAGTGTCATGTACACCTCGTATTCATTTCAAAAGAATGTAAATGCGACACTTCCATGCAAGGAAATAGCGACTGCAGATGTCTACGCGTCGAGGCAATAGAGTTCTAATGCTTCTTAAAACGCGATATCGCATCTCACTTCTATGTTTCATGATAAGATGTAATATTCATTGCGAAGTGTCATGTATACCTCGTATTCCCTCCAAACGAATGTAAATGCGACACATCCTTGCTAGGAAATGGCGTATTCAGATGTCTACGTATAGTAGCAATAGAGTTCTAATGCTACTTGAAACGCAATATCGCATCTCATTTATATGTTTCTTGATAAGATATAATATTCATCGCGAAGTGTCAGGTATACCTCGTATTCACTTCAACAGAATGTAAATGCGACACTTCCATGCTAGGAAGTAGCGTCTGCAGATGTCTACGCGTCGAGGCAATAGAGTTGTAATGCTTCTTAAAACGCGATATCGAATCTCAATTCTATGTTTCATTATAAGATGTAATATTCATTGCGAAGTGTCATGTATACCTCGTATTCACTTCAAAAGAACGTAAGTGCGACACTTCCATGCTAGGAAATAGCGTATGCAGATGTCTACGCGTCGGGGCAATATAGTTCTAATGCTTCTTAAAACGCGATATCGCATCTCACTTCTATGTTTCATGATAAGATATAATATTCAATGCGAAGTGTCATGTTATACCTCGTATTCACTTCAAAAGAACGTAAGTGCGACACTTCCATGCTAGGAAATAGCGTATGCAGATGTCTACGCATCGGGGCAATATAGTTCTAATGCTTCTTAAAACGCGATATCGCATCTCACTTCTTTGTTTCATGATAAGATATAATATTCAATGCGAAGTGTCATGTACACCTTGTTTTCAATTGGAAAGAAAGTAAATGCGACTACTGCTTGCTGGAAATAGCGTTTGCAGATGTCTACGTATCGTAGCAATAGAGTTCTAATGCTACTTAAATCGCAATATCGCATCTCATTTATATGTTTCGTGATAAGATATAATATTCATTGCGAAGTGTCATGTGCACCTCGTATTCACTTCAAAAGAATGTAAGTGCGACACTTCCATGCTAGGAAATAGCGTTTGCAGATGTTTCCGCATCGAGGCCATAGAGTTCTAATGCTTCTTAAAACGCGATATCGCTTCTCTCTTCTATGTTTCATGATATGATGTAATATTCATTGCGAAGTGTCATGTATACCTCGTATTCACTTCAAGAGAATGTAAATGCGATACTTCCATGCTAGGAAATAGCGTTTGCAGATGTCTCCGCATCGAGGCCATAGAGTTCTAATGAATCTTAAAACGCGATAACGCATCTCTCTTCTATGTTTCATGATAAGATATAATATTCATTGCGAAGTGTCATGTATTCCTCGAATTCTCTCCAAACGAATGTAAATGCGACACTTCCTTGCTAGCAAACGGCGTATTCAAATGTCTACGTATCGTAGAAATAGAGTTCTAATGCTACTTAAATCGCGATATCGCATCTCATTTTATATGTTTCGTGATAAGATATAATATTCATTGCGAAGTGTCATGTATACCTCGTATTCACTACAAAAGAATGTAAATGCGACTATTGCTTGCTAGGAAATAGCGTTTGCAGATGTCTACGTATCGTAGCAATAGAATTCTGATGCTACTTAAATCGCGATATCGCATCTCATTTATATGTTTTGTGATAAGATATAATATTCATTGCGAAGTGTCATGTATACCACGTATTCACTTCAAAAGAATGTAAGTGCGACGCTTCCATGCTAGGAAATAGCGTTTGCAGATGTCTCCGCATCGAGGCCACAGAGTTCTAATGCTTCTTAAAACGCGATATCGCATCTCTCTTCTATGTTTCACGATAAAGTATAATATTCATTGGGAAGTGACATGTATGCCTCGTATTCATTTCAAAAGAATGTAAATGCGACTATTGCTTGCTAGGAAATATCGTTTGCAGATGTCTACGTACCGTAGCAATAGTGTTCTAATGCTACTTAAATCGCGATATCGCATCTCATTTCTATGTTTCGTGATAAGATATAATAATCATTGCGAAGTGTCATGTATACCTCGTATTCACTCCAAATGAATGTAAATGCGACTATTGCTTGCTAGGAAATAGAGTTTGCAGATGTCTACGTATCGTAGCAATAGAGTTCTGATGCTACTTAAATCGCGATATCGCATCTCATTTATATGTTTCGTGATAAGATATAATATTCATTGCGAAGTGTCATGTATACCTCTTATTCACTTCAAAAGAATGTAAGTCCGACACTTCCATGCTAGGAAATAGCGCTTGCAGATGTCTCCGCATCGAGGCCACAGAGTCCTAATGCTTCTTAAAACGCGATATCGCATCTCTCTTCTATGTTTCATGGTAAGGTATAATATTCATTGGGAAGTGACATGTATGCCTCGTATTCATTTCAAAAGAATGTAAATGCGACTATTGCTTGCTGGGAAATATCGTTTGCAGATGTATACGTATCGCAGCAATAGTGTTCTAATGCTACTTAAATCGCGATATCGCATCTCATTTCTATGTTTCGTGTTAAGATATAATAATCATTGCGAAGTGTCATGTATACCTCGTATTCACTCCAAATGAATGTAAATGCGACTATTGCTTGCTAGGAAATAGCGTTTGCAGATGTCTACGTATCGTAACAATAGAGTTCTGATGCTACTTAAATCGCGATATCGCATCTCATTTATATGTTTCGTGATAAGATATAATATTCATTGCGAAGTGTCATGTATACCTCTTATTCACTTCAAAAGAATGTAAGTGCGACACTTCCATGCTAGGAAATAGCGTTTGCAGATGTCTCCGCATCGAGGCCACAGAGTCCTAAAGCTTCTTAAAACGCGATATCGCATCACTCTTCTATGTTTCATGATAAGGTATAATATTCATTGGGAAGTGACATGTATGCCTCGTATTCATTTCAATAGAATGTAAATGCGACTATTGCTTGCTAGGAAATAGCGTTTGCAGATGTCTACGTATCGTAGAAATAGGGTTCTAATGCTACTTAAACCGCAATATCGCATCTCATTTATATGTTTCGTGATAAGACATGACATTCATTGCGAAGTATCATGTACACCTCGTATTCACTTCAAAAGAATGTAAGTGCGACACTTCCATGCTAGGAAATAGCGTTTGCAGATGTCTCCGCATCGAGGCCATAGAGTTCTAATGCTTCTTAAAACGCGATATCGCTTCTCTCTTCTATGTTTCATGATATGATATAATATTCATTGCGAAGTATCATGTATACCTCGTATTCACTTCAAGAGAATGTAAATGCGATACTTCCATGCTAGGAAATAGCGTTTGCAGATGTCTCCGCATCGAGGCCATAGAGTTCTAATGAATCTTAAAACGCGATAACGCATCTCTCTTCTATGTTTCATGATAAGATATAATATTCATTGCGAAGTGTCATGTATTCCTCGAATTCTCTCCAAACGAATGTAAATGCGACACTTCCTTGCTAGGAAATGGCGTATTCAAATGTCTACGTATCGTAGAAATAGAGTTCTAATGCTACTTAAATCGCGATATCGCATCTCATTTTATATGTTTCGTGATAAGATATAATATTCATTGCGAAGTGTCATGTATACCTCGTATTCACTCCTAAAGAATGTAAATGCGACTATTGGTTGCTACGAAATAGCGTTTGCAGATGTCTATGTATCGTAGCAATAGAGTTCTAGTGCTACTTAAATCGCGATATCGCAACTCATATATATGATTCGTAATAAGATATAATATTCATTGCGAAGTGTCATGTATACCACGTATTCACTTCAAAAGAATGTAAGTGCGACACTTCCATGCTAGGAAATAGCGATTGCAGATGTCTACGTATCGCAGCAATAGTGTTCTAATGCTTCTAAAAACGCGATATGGCATCTCTCTCCTATGTTTCATGATAAGATATAATACTCATTGCGAAGTGTCATGTATACCTCGTATTCTCTCCAATCGAATGTAAATGCGACACTTCCTTGCTAGGAAATGGCGTATTCAGATGTCTACGTATCGTAGCAACGGTGTTTTAATGCTACTTAAAACGCGAAATCGCATCTCTCTTCTATGTTTCGTGATAAGATATAATAATCATTGCGAAGTGTCATGTATACCTCGTATTCACTCCAAATGAATGTAATCGCGACTATTGCTTGCTAGGAAATGGCGTATTCAGATGTCTACGTATCGTAACAATAGAGTTCTAATGCTACTTAAATCGCGATATCGCATCTCATTAATATGTTTCGTGATAAGACATAATGTCCATCGCGAAGTGTCAGGTATACCTCGTATTCACTTCAAAAGAATGTAAATGCGATACTTCCATGCTAGGAAATAGCGTCTGCAGATGTCTACGCGTCGGGGCAATATAGTTCTAAAGCTTCTTAAAACGCGATATCGCATCTCACTTCTATGTTTCATGATAAGATATAATCTTCATTGCAAAGTGTCATGTATACCTCGTATTCCCTCCAAACGAATGTAAATGCGACACTTCCTTGCTAGGAAATGGCGTATTCAGATGTCTACGTATCGTAGCAATAGAGTTCTAATGCTACTTAAATCGCGATATCGCATCTCATTAATATGATTCGTGATAAGACATAATGTTCATCGTGAAGTGTCATGTAAACCTCGAATTCACTTCAAAAGAATGTAAATGCGACTATTGGTTGCTAGGAAATAGCGATTGCAGATGTCTACATATCACAGCAATAGCGTTCTAATGCTACTTATATCGCGATATGACACCTCATTTATATGTTTCGTCATAAGAAATAATGTTCATTGCGAAGTGTCATGTATACCTCGTATTCCCTCCAAACGAATGTAAATGCGACACTTCCTTGCTAGTAAATGGCGTATTCAGATGTCTACGTATCGTAGCAATAGAGTTCTAATGCTACTTAAATCGCGATATCGCATCTCATTTATATGTTTCGTGATAAGATATAATATTCATTGCGAAGTGTCATGTATACCTCTTATTCACATCAAAAGAATGTAAGTGCGACACTTCCATGCTAGGAAATAGCGTTTGCAGATGTCTCCGCATCGAGGCCACAGAGTTCTAATGCTTCTTAAAACGCGATATCGCATATCTCTTCTATGTTACATGATAAGGTATAATATTCATTGGGAAGTGACATGTATGCCTCGTATTCATTTCAATAGACTGTAAATGCGACTATTGCTTGCTAGGAAATAGCGTTTGCAGATGTCTACGTATCGTAGAAATAGAGTTCTAATGCTACTTAAACCGCAATATCGCATCTAATTTATATGTTTCGTGATAAGATATAACATTCATTGCGAAGTATCATGTACACCTCGTATTCACTTCAAAAGAATGTAAGTGCGACACTTCCATGCTAGGAAATAGCGTTTGCAGATGTCCCCGCATCGAGGCCGTAGAGTTCTAATGCTTCTTAAAACGCGAAATCGCATCTCTCTTCTATGTTACATGAGAAGATATAATATTCATTGCGAAGTGTCATGTATACCTCGTATTCCCTCCAAACGAATGTAAATGCGACACTTCCATGCTAGGAAACGGCGTATTCAGATGTCTACGTATCGTAGCAATAGAGTTCTAATGCTACTTAAATCGCGATATCGCATCTCATTAATATGTTTCATGATAAGACATAATGTTCATTGCGAAGTGTCAGGTATACCTCGTATTCACTTCAAAAGAATGTAAATGCGATATTTCCATGCTAGGAAATAGCGTCTGCAGATGTCTACGCGTCGGGGCAATATAGTTCTAATGCTTCTTATAACGCGATATCGCATCTCACTTCTATGTTTCATGATAAGATATAATATTCATTGCGAAGTGTCATGTATACCTCGTATTCCCTCCAAACGAATGTAAATGCGACACTTCCTTGCTAGGAAATGGCGTACTCAGATGTCTACGTATCGTAGCAATAGAGTTCTAATGCTACTTAAATCGCGATATCGCATCTCATTTATATGTTTCGTGATATGATATAATATTCATCGCGAAGTGTCAGGTATACCTCGTATTCACTTCAAAAGAATGTAAATGCGACACTTCCATGCTAGGGAATAGCGTCTGCAGATGTCTACGCGTCGAGGCAATAGAGTTCTAATGCTTCTTAAAACGCGACATCGCATCTCACCTCTATGTTTCATGATAAGATATAATATTCATTGCGAAGTGTCATGTATACCTCGTATTCCCTCCAAACGAATGTAAATGCGACACATCCTTGCTAGGAAATGGCGTATACAGATGTCTACGTATCGTAGCAATAGAGTTCTAATGCTACTTGAATCGCAATATCGCATCTCATTTATATGTTTCGTGATAAGATATAATATTCATTGCGAAGTGTCATGTATACCTCTTATTCACTTCAAAAGAATGTAAGTGCGACACTTCCATGCTAGGAAATAGCGTTTGCAGATGTCTCCGCATCGAGGCCACAGAGTCCTAAAGCTTCTTAAAACGCGATATCGCATCACTCTTCTATGTTTCATGATAAGGTATAATATTCATTGGGAAGTGACATGTATGCCTCGTATACATTTCAATAGAATGTAAATGCGACTATTGCTTGCTAGGAAATAGCGTTTGCAGATGTCTACGTATCGTAGAAATAGGGTTCTAATGCTACTTAAACCGCAATATCGCATCTCATTTATATGTTTCGTGATAAGACATGACATTCATTGCGAAGTATCATGTACACCTCGTATTCACTTCAAAAGAATGTAAGTGCGACACTTCCATGCTAGGAAATAGCGTTTGCAGATGTCTCCGCATCGAGGCCATAGAGTTCTAATGCTTCTTAAAACGCGATATCGCTTCTCTCTTCTATGTTTCATGATATGATATAATATTCATTGCGAAGTATCATGTATACCTCGTATTCACTTCAAGAGAATGTAAATGCGATACTTCCATGCTAGGAAATAGCGTTTGCAGATGTCTCCGCATCGAGGCCATAGAGTTCTAATGAATCTTAAAACGCGATAACGCATCTCTCTTCTATGTTTCATGATAAGATATAATATTCATTGCGAAGTGTCATGTATTCCTCGAATTCTCTCCAAACGAATGTAAATGCGACACTTCCTTGCTAGGAAATGGCGTATTCAAATGTCTACGTATCGTAGAAATAGAGTTCTAATGCTACTTAAATCGCGATATCGCATCTCATTTTATATGTTTCGTGATAAGATATAATATTCATTGCGAAGTGTCATGTATACCTCGTATTCACTCCTAAAGAATGTAAATGCGACTATTGGTTGCTACGAAATAGCGTTTGCAGATGTCTACGTATCGTAGCAATAGAGTTCTAGTGCTACTTAAATCGCGATATCGCAACTCATATATATGATTCGTAATAAGATATAATATTCATTGCGAAGTGTCATGTATACCACGTATTCACTTCAAAAGAATGTAAGTGCGACACTTCCATGCTAGGAAATAGCGATTGCAGATGTCTACGTATCGCAGCAATAGTGTTCTAATGCTTCTAAAAACGCGATATGGCATCTCTCTCCTATGTTTCATGATAAGATATAATACTCATTGCGAAGTGTCATGTATACCTCGTATTCTCTCCAATCGAATGTAAATGCGACACTTCCTTGCTAGGAAATGGCGTATTCAGATGTCTACGTATCGTAGCAACGGTGTTTTAATGCTACTTAAAACGCGAAATCGCATCTCTCTTCTATGTTTCGTGATAAGATATAATAATCATTGCGAAGTGTCATGTATACCTCGTATTCACTCCAAATGAATGTAATCGCGACTATTGCTTGCTAGGAAATGGCGTATTCAGATGTCTACGTATCGTAACAATAGAGTTCTAATGCTACTTAAATCGCGATATCGCATCTCATTAATATGTTTCGTGATAAGACATAATGTCCATCGCGAAGTGTCAGGTATACCTCGTATTCACTTCAAAAGAATGTAAATGCGATACTTCCATGCTAGGAAATAGCGTCTGCAGATGTCTACGCGTCGGGGCAATATAGTTCTAAAGCTTCTTAAAACGCGATATCGCATCTCACTTCTATGTTTCATGATAAGATATAATCTTCATTGCAAAGTGTCATGTATACCTCGTATTCCCTCCAAACGAATGTAAATGCGACACTTCCTTGCTAGGAAATGGCGTATTCAGATGTCTACGTATCGTAGCAATAGAGTTCTAATGCTACTTAAATCGCGACATCGCATCTCATTAATATGTTTCGTGATAAGACATAATGTTCATCGTGAAGTGTCATGTAAACCTCGAATTCACTTCAAAAGAATGTAAATGCGACTATTGGTTGCTAGGAAATAGCGATTGCAGATGTCTACATATCGCAGCAATAGCGTTCTAATGCTACTTATATCGCGATATGACACCTCATTTATATGTTTCGTCATAAGAAATAATGTTCATTGCGAAGTGTCATGTATACCTCGCATTCACTTCAAAAGAACGTAAGTGCGACACTTCCATGCTAGGAAATAGCGTTTGCAGATGTCTACATATCGCAGCAGTAGAGTTCTAATGCTTATTAGATCGCGATATCGCATCTCATTTCTATGTTTCGTGATATGTTATAATATTCATACCGTAGTGTCATGTAAACCTCGAATTCACTTCAAAAGAATGTAAATGCGACTATTGGCTGCTAGGAAATAGCGATTGCAGATGTCTACGTATCATAGCAATAATGTTCTAATGCTTCTCAAAACGCGATATCGCATCTCATTTCTAAGTTTCCTGATAAGATATAATATTCATTGCGGATTGTCATGTACACCTCGCATTCACTTCAAAAGAATGTAAATGCGACACTTCCATGCTAGGAAATAGCGTCTGCAGATGTCTACGCGTCGAGGCAATAGAGTTCTAATGCTTCTTAAAACGCGATATCGCATCTCACTCCTATGTTTCATGATAAGATATAATATTCATTGCGAAGTGTCATGTATACCTCGTATTCACATCAAAAGAATGTAAATGCGACTATTCCTTGCTAGGGCATAGCGTTTGCAGATGCCTACGTATCGTAGCAATAGAGTTCTAATGCTTCTTAGATCGCGATATCGCATCTCATTTCTATGTTTCGTGATAAGTTATAATATTCATTCCGAAGTGTCATGTAAACCTCGAATTCGCTTCAAAAGAATGTAAATGCGACTATTGGTTGCTAGGAAATAGCGATTGCAGATGTCTACGTATCGTAGCAATAGTGTTCTAATGCTTCTCAAAACGCGATATCGCATCTCATTTCTATGTTTCATGATAAGATATAATGTTCATTGCGAAGTGTCATATATACCTCGTATTCACTTCAAAAGAATGTAAATGCGACACTTCCATGCTAGGAAATAGCGACTGCAGATGTCTACGCGTCGAGGCTATAGAGTTCTAATGCTTCTTAAAACGCGATATCGAATCTCTCTTCTATGTTACATGATAAGATATAATATTCATTGCGAAGTGTCATGTATACCTCGTATTCCCTCCAAACGAATGTAAATGCGACACTTCCTTGCTAGTAAATGGCGTATTCAGGTGTCTACGTATCGTAGCAATAGAGTTCTAATGCTACTTAAATCGCGATACCGCATCTCATTTATATGTTTCGTGATAAGATATAATATTCATTGCGAAGTGTCATGTATACCTCTTATTCACTTCAAAAGAATGTAAGTGCGACACTTCCATGCTAGGAAATAGCGTTTGCAGATGTCTCCGCATCGAGGCCACAGAGTTCTAATGCTTCCTAAAACGCGATATCGCATATCTCTTCCATGTTACATGATAAGGTATAATATTCATTGGGAAGTGACATGTATGCCTCGTATTCATTTCAATAGACTGTAAATGCGACTATTGCTTGCTAGGAAATAGCGTTTGCAGATGTCTACGTATCGTAGAAATAGAGTTCTAATGCTACTTAAACCGCAATATCGCATCTAATTTATATGTTTCGTGATAAGATATAACATTCATTGCGAAGTATCATGTACACCTCGTATTCACTTCAAAAGAATGTAAGTGCGACACTTCCATGCTAGGAAATAGCGTTTGCAGATGTCCCCGCATCGAGGCCGTAGAGTTCTAATGCTTCTTAAAACGCGAAATCGCATCTCTCTTCTATGTTACATGAGAAGATATAATATTCATTGCGAAGTGTCATGTATACCTCGTATTCCCTCCAAACGAATGTAAATGCGACACTTCCATGCTAGGAAATGGCGTATTCAGATGTCTACGTATCGTAGCAATAGAGTTCTAATGCTACTTAAATCGCGATATCGCATCTCATTAATATGTTTCATGATAAGACATAATGTTCATTGCGAAGTGTCAGGTATACCTCGTATTCACTTCAAAAGAATGTAAATGCGATATTTCCATGCTAGGAAATAGCGTCTGCAGATGTCTACGCGTCGGGGCAATATAGTTCTAATGCTTCTTATAACGCGATATCGCATCTCACTTCTATGTTTCATGATAAGATATAATATTCATTGCGAAGTGTCATGTATACCTCGTATTCCCTCCAAACGAATGTAAATGCGACACTTCCTTGCTAGGAAATGGCGTATACAGATGTCTACGTATCGTAGCAATAGAGTTCTAATGCTACTTGAATCGCAATATCGCATCTCATTTATATGTTTCTTGATAAGATATAATATTCATCGCGAAGTGTCAGGTATACCTCGTATTCACTTCAAAAGAATGTAAATGCGACACTTCCATGCTAGGAAGTAGCGTCTGCAGATGTCTACGCGTCGAGGCAATAGAGTTCTAATGCTTCTTAAAACGCGATATCGAATCTCAATTCTATGTTTCATTATAAGATATAATATTCATTGCGAAGTGTCATGTATACCTCGTATTCACTTCAAAAGAACGTAAGTGCGACACTTCCATGCTAGGAAATAGCGTATGCAGATGTCTACGCGTCGGGGCAATATAGTTCTAATGCTTCTTAAAACGCGCTATCGCATCTCACTTCTATGTTTCTTGATAAGATATAATATTCAATGCGTAGTGTCATGTATACCTCGTATTCACTTCAAAAGAATGTAAATGCTAATCTTCCTTGCTAGGAAATAGCGTTTGCAGATGACTGCGTATCGTAGAAATGGAGTTCTAATACTTCTCAAAACGAGATATCGCATCTCATTTCTATGCTTCATGATAAGATATAATATTCATTGCGAAGTGTCATGTATACCTGGTATTCACTCCAAACGAATGCAAATGCGACACTTCCCTGCTAGGAAATAGCGTATTCAGATGTCTACGTATGGTAGCAATAGAGTTCTAATGCTACTTAAACCGCAATATCGCATCTCATTTATATGTTTCGTGATAAGATATAACATTCATTGCGATGTGTCATGTACACCTCGTATTCACTTCAAAAGAATGTAAATGTGACATTTCCACGCTAGGAAATAGCGTTTGCAGATGTCTACGCGTCGAGGCAATAGAGTTCTAATGCTTCTTAAAACGCGATATCGAATCTCAATTCTATGTTTCGTTATAAGATATAATATTCATTGCGAAGTGTCATGTATACCTCGTATTCACTTCAAAAGAACGTAAGTGCGACACTTCCATGCTAGGAAATAGCGTATGCAGATGTCTACGCGTCGGGGCAATATAGTTCTAATGCTTCTTAAAACGCGATATCGCATCTCACTTCTATGTTTCTTGATAAGATATAATATTCAGTGCGAAGTGTCATGTATACCTCGTATTCACTTCTAAAGAATGTAAATGCGATTATTGCTTGCTAGGAAATAACGTTTGCATATGTCTACATATCGCAGCAATAGCGTTCTAATGCTACTTATATCGCGATATGACACCTCATTTATATGTTTCGTCATAAGAAATAATGTTCATTGCGAAGTGTCATGTATACCTCGCATTCACTTCAAAAGAACGTAAGTGCGACACTTCCATGCTAGGAAATAGCGTTTGCAGATGTCTACATATCGCAGCAATAGAGTTCTAATGCTTCTTAGATCGCGATATCGCATCTCATTTCTATGTTTCGTGATATGTTATAATATTCATACCGTAGTGTCATGTAAACCTCGAATTCACTTCAAAAGAATGTAAATGCGACTATTGGCTGCTAGGAAATAGCGATTGCAGATGTCTACGTATCATAGCAATAATGTTCTAATGCTTCTCAAAACGCGATATCGCATCTCATTTCTAAGTTTCCTGATAAGATATAATATTCATTGCGGATTGTCATGTACACCTCGTATTCACTTCAAAAGAATGTAAATGCGACACTTCCATGCTAGGAAATAGCGTCTGCAGATGTCTACGCGTCGAGGCAATAGTGTTCTAATGCTTCTTAAAACGCGATATCGCATCTCACTCCTATGTTTCATGATAAGATATAATATTCATTGCGAAGTGTCATGTATACCTCGTACTCACATCAAAAGAATGTAAATGCGACTATTCCTTGCTAGGGCATAGCGTTTGCAGATGCCTACGTATCGTAGCAATAGAGTTCTAATGCTTCTTAGATCGCGATATCGCATCTCATTTCTATGTTTCGTGATAAGTTATAATATTCATTCCGAAGTGTCATGTAAACCTCGAATTCGCTTCAAAAGAATGTAAATGCGACTATTGGTTGCTAGGAAATAGCGATTGCAGATGTCTACGTATCGTAGCAATAGAGTTCTAATGCTTCTCAAAACGCGATATCGCATCTCATTTCTATGTTTCATGATAAGATATAATGTTCATTGCGAAGTGTCATATATACCTCGTATTCACTTCAAAAGAATGTAAATGCGACACTTCCATGCTAGGAAATAGCGACTGCAGATGTCTACGCGTCGAGGCTATAGAGTTCTAATGCTTCTTAAAACGCGATATCGAATCTCTCTTCTATGTTACATGATAAGATATAATATTCATTGCGAAGTGTCATGTATACCTCGTATTCCCTCCAAACGAATGTAAATGCGACACTTCCTTGCTAGTAAATGGCGAATTCAGATGTCTACGTATCGTAGCAATAGAGTTCTAATGCTACTTAAATCGCGATATCGCATCTCATTTATATGTTTCGTGATAAGATATAATATTCATCGCGAAGTGTCAGGTATACCTCGTATTCACTTCAAAAGAATGTAAATGCGACACTTCCATGCTAGGAAATAGCGTCTGCAGATGTCTACGCGTCGAGTCAATAGAGTTCTAATGCTTCTTAAAACGCGATATCGAATCTCAATTCTATGTTTCATTATAAGATATAATATGCATTGCGAAGTGTCATGTATACCTCGAATTCACTTCAAAGGAATGTAAATGCGACACTTCCATGCTAGGAAATAGCGTTTGCAGATATCTCCGCATCGAGGAAATAGGGTTCTAATTCTTCTTAAGACGCGATATCGCATCGCACTTTTATGTTACATGATAAGATATAATGTTCATTGCGAAGTGTCATATATACCTCGTATTCACTTCAAAAGAATGTATATGCTAATCTTCCTTGCCAGGAAATAGCGTTTGCAGATGACTACGTATCGTAGCAATGGAGTTCTAATACTTCTCAAAACGAGATATCGCATCTCATTTCTATGCTTCATGATAAGATATAATATTCATTGCGAAGTGTCATGTATACCTGGTATTCACTCCAAACGAATGTAAATGCGACACTTCCCTGCTAGGAAATAGCGTATTCAGATGTCTACGTATGGTAGCAATAGATATCTAATGCTACTTAAATCTCGATATCGCATCTCATTTCTACGTTTCATGATAAGATATAATATTCATTGCGATGTGTCATGCACACCTCGTATTCACTTTAAAAGAATGTAAATGTGACATTTCCATGCTAGGAAATAGCCTTTGCAGATATCTCCGCATCGAGGCAATAGGGTTCTAATGCTTCTTAAAACGCGATATCGCATCTCACTTTTATGATACATGATAAGATATAATGTTCATTGCGAAGTGTCATGTATACCTCGTATTCACTTCAAAACAATGTAAATGCGACGTTTCCACCCTAGGAAATAGCCTTCGCAGATGTCTACGTATGGTAGCAATAGAGTTCCAATGCTACTTAAATCGCGATATCGCATCTCATTTATATGCTTCGTGATAAGATATAATATTCATCGCGAAGTGTCAGGTATACCTCGTAATCACTTCAAAAGAATGTAAATGCGACACTTCCATGCTAGGAAATAGCGTTTGCAGATATCTCCGCATCGCGGCCACAGAGTTCTAATGCTTCTTAAAACGCGATATCGCATCTCTCTTCTATGTTTCATGATAAGGTATAATATTCATTGGGAAGTGACATGTATGCCTCGTGTTCATTTCAAAAGAATGTAAATGCGACTATTGCTTGCTAGGAAATATCGTTTGCAGATGTCTACGTAGCGTAGCAATAGAGTTCTGATGCTACTTAAATCGCGATATCGCATCTCATTTATATGTTTCGTGATAAGATATAATATTCATTGCGAAGTGTCATGTATACCTCTTATTCACTTCAAAAGAATGTAAGTGCGACACTTCCATGCTAGGAAATAGCGTTTGCAGATGTCTCCGCATCGAGGCCACAGAGTTCTAATGCTTCTTAAAACGCGATATCGCATATCTCTTCTATGTTACATGATAAGGTATAATATTCATTGGGAAGTGACATGTATGCCTCGTATTCATTTCAATAGACTGTAAATGCGACTATTGCTTGCTAGGAAATAGCGTTTGCAGATGTCTACGTATCGTAGAAATAGAGTTCTAATGCTACTTAAACCGCAATATCGCATCTCATTTATATGTTTCGTGATAAGATATAACATTCATTGCGAAGTATCATGTACACCTCGTATTCACTTCAAAAGAATGTAAGTGCGACACTTCCATGCTAGGAAATAGCGTTTGCAGATGTCCCCGCATCGAGGCCGTAGAGTTCTAATGCTTCTTAAAACGCGAAATCGCATCTCTCTTCTATGTTACATGAGAAGATATAATATTCATTGCGAAGTGTCATGTATACCTCGTATTCCCTCCAAACGAATGTAAATGCGACACTTCCTTGCTAGGAAATGGCGTATTCAGATGTCTACGTATCGTAGCAATAGAGTTCTAATGCTACTTAAATCGCGATATCGCATCTCATTAATATGTTTCATGATAAGACATAATGTTCATTGCGAAGTGTCAGGTATACCTCGTATTCACTTCAAAAGAATGTAAATGCGATATTTCCATGCTAGGAAATAGCGTCTGCAGATGTCTACGCGTCGGGGCAATATAGTTCTAATGCTTCTTAAAACGCGATATCGCATCTCACTTCTATGTTTCATGATAAGATATAATATTCATTGCGAAGTGTCATGTATACCTCGTATTCCCTCCAAACGAATGTAAATGCGACACTTCCTTGCTAGGAAATGGCGTATTCAGATGTCTACGTATCGTAGCAATAGAGTTCTAATGCTACTTAAATCGCGATATCGCATCTCATTTATATGTTTCGTGATATGATATAATATTCATCGCGAAGTGTCAGGTATACCTCGTATTCACTTCAAAAGAATGTAAATGCGACACTTCCATGCTAGGGAATAGCGTCTGCAGATGTCTACGCGTCGAGGCAATAGAGTTCTAATGCTTCTTAAAACGCGACATCGCATCTCACTTTTATGTTTCATGATAAGATATAATATTCATTGCGAAGTGTCATGTATACCTCGTATTCCCTCCAAACGAATGTAAATGCGACACATCCTTGCTAGGAAATGGCGTATACAGATGTCTACGTATCGTAGCAATAGAGTTCTAATGCTACTTGAATCGCAATATCGCATCTCAATTCTATGATTCATTATAAGATATAATATTCATTGCGAAGTGTCATGTATACCTCGCATTCACTTCAAAAGAACGTAAGTGCGACACTTCCATGCTAGGAAATAGCGTTTGCAGATGTCTACATATCGCAGCAATAGAGTTCTAATGCTTCTTAGATCGCGATATCGCATCTCATTTCTATGTTTCGTGATATGTTATAATATTCATACCGTAGTGTCATGTAAACCTCGAATTCACTTCAAAAGAATGTAAATGCGACTATTGGCTGCTAGGAAATAGCGATTGCAGATGTCTACGTATCATAGCAATAATGTTCTAATGCTTCTCAAAACGCGATATCGCATCTCATTTCTAAGTTTCCTGATAAGATATAATATTCATTGCGGATTGTCATGTACACCTCGTATTCACTTCAAAAGAATGTAAATGCGACACTTCCATGCTAGGAAATAGCGTCTGCAGATGTCTACGCGTCGAGGCAATAGAGTTCTAATACTTCTCAAAACGAGATATCGCATCTCATTTCTATGCTTCATGATAAGATATAATATTCATTGCGAAGTGTCATGTATACCTCGTATTCACTTCTAAAGAATGTAAATGCGATTATTGCTTGCTAGGAAATAACGTTTGCAGATGTCTACATATCGCAGCAATAGCGTTCTAATGCTACTTATATCGCGATATGACACCTCATTTATATGTTTCGTCATAAGAAATAATGTTCATTGCGAAGTGTCATGTATACCTCGCATTCACTTCAAAAGAACGTAAGTGCGACACTTCCATGCTAGGAAATAGCGTTTGCAGGTGTCTACATATCGCAGCAATAGAGTTCTAATGCTTCTTAGATCGCGATATCGCATCTCATTTCTATGTTTCGTGATATGTTATAATATTCATACCGTAGTGTCATGTAAACCTCGAATTCACTTCTAAAGAATGTAAATGCGACTATTGGCTGCTAGGAAATAGCGATTGCAGATGTCTACGTATCATAGCAATAATGTTCTGATGCTTCTCAAAACGCGATATCGCATCTCATTTCTAAGTTTCCTGATAAGATATAATATTCATTGCGGATTGTCATGTACACCTCGTATTCACTTCAAAAGAATGTAAATGCGACACTTCCATGCTAGGAAATAGCGTCTGCAGATGTCTACGCGTCGAGGCAATAGAGTTCTAATGCTTCTTAAAACGCGATACCGAATCTCAATTCTATGTTTCATTATAAGATATAATATGCATTGCGAAGTGTCATGTATACCTCGAATTCACTTCAAAGAAATGTAAATGCGACACTTCCATGCTAGGAAATAGCGTTTGCAGATATCTCCGCATCGAGGAAATAGGGTTCTAATTCTTCTTAAGACGCGATATCGCATCTCACTTTTATGTTACATGATAAGATATAATGTTCATTGCGAAGTGTCATATATACCTCGTATTCACTTCAAAAGAATGTAAATGCTAATCTTCCTTGCTAGGGAATAGCGTTTGCAGATGACTACGTATCGTAGCAATGGAGTTCTAATACTTCTCAAAACGAGATATCGCATCTCATTTCTATGCTTCATGATAAGATATAATATTCATTGCGAAGTGTCATGTATACCTGGTATTCACTCCAAACGAATGTAAATGCGACACTTCCCTGCTAGGAAGTAGCGTATTCAGATGTCTACGTATGGTAGCAATAGATTTCTAATGCTACTTAAATCTCGATATCGCATCTCATTTCTATGTTTCATGATAAGATATAATATTCATTGCGATGTGTCATGTACACCTCGTATTCACTTCAAAAGAATGTAAATGTGACATTTCCATGCTAGGAAATAGCCTTTGCAGATATCTCCGCATCGAGGCAATAGGGTTCCAATGCTTCTTAAAACGCGATATCGCATCTCACTTTTATGATACATGATAAGATATAATGTTCATTGCGAAGTATCATGTATACCTCGTATTTACTTCAAAACAATGTAAATGCGACGTTTCCACCCTAGGAAATAGCCTTCGCAGATGTCTACGTATCGCAGCAATAGAGTTCTAATGCTTCTTCAAACGCGATATCGCTTCTCATTTCTATGTTTCGTGATATGTTATAATATTCATACCGTAGTGTCATGTAAACCTCGAATTCACTTCTAAAGAATGTAAATGCGACTATTGGCTGCTAGGAAATAGCGATTGCAGATGTCTACGTATCATAGCAATAATGTTCTGATGCTTCTCAAAACGCGATATCGCATCTCATTTCTAAGTTTCCTGATAAGATATAATATTCATTGCGGATTGTCATGTACACCTCGTATTCACTTCAAAAGAATGTAAATGCGACCCTTCCATGCTAGGGAAAAGCCTTTGCAGATGTCTACGTATCGTAGCAATAGAGTTCTAATGCTTCTCAAAACGCGATATAGCACCTCCTTCCTATGTTTCATGATAAGATATAATATTCATTGCGAAGTGTCATGTATATCTCGTATTCACATCAAAAGAATGTAAATGCGACACTTCCATGCTAGGAAATAGCGTTTGCAGATGTCTACGTATCACAGCAATAGATCACTAATGCTTCTTAGAACGAGATGTCGTATTTCATTTCTATGTTTCGTAGTAAGATATAATATTCATTGTGTAATGTTATGTATACCTCGTATTCACTTCAGTGAAATGTAAGTGCGAAATTTCCTTGCTAGGAAATAGAGTTTGCAGATGTCTACGCGTCGGGGCAATATAGTTCTAATGCTTCTTAAAACGCGATATCGCATCTCACTTCTATGTTTCATGATAAGATATAATATCCATTGCGAAGTGTCATGTATACCTCGTATTCACTTCAAAAGAATGTAAATGCGACACTTCCATGCTTGGAAATAGCGTTTGCAGATGTCTACGTATCGTAGCAACAGAGTTCTAATGCTTCTGAAATCGAGATGTCGTATTTCATTTCTATGTTTCGTAATAAGATATAATATTCATTGTGTAATGTTATGTATACCTCGTATTCACTTCAATGGAATGTAATGGGACATTTCCATGGTAGGAAATAGAGTTTGCAGATGTCTACGTATATTAGCAATAGTGTTCTAATGCTTCTCAAAACGCAATATAGCACCTCATTCCTATGTTTCATGATAAGATATAATATTCATTGCGAAGTGCCATGTATATCTCGTATTCACTTCAAAAGAATGTAAATGCGACACTTCCATGCTAGGAAATAGCGTTTGCAGATGTCTACGTATCGTAGCAATAGAGTTCTAATGCTTCTTAAAACGCGATATCGCATCTCACTTCTATGTTTCATGATAAGATATAATATCCATTGCGAAGTGTCATGTATACCTCGTATTCACTTCAAAAGAATGTAAATGCGACACTTCCATGCTCGGAAATAGCGTTTGCAGATGTCTACGTATCGTAGCAACAGAGTTCTAATGCTTCTTAAAACGAGATGTCGCATCTAACATCTATGTATCGAGATAAGGTATAATATTCATTGCGAAGTGTCATGTATACCTCGTATTCACTTCAAATGAATGTAAATGCGAAGCTTCCTTGCTAGGAAATAGCGTTTGCAGATGTCTACGTATCGTAGCAATAGAGTTCTAATGCTTCCTAAAACGCGATATCACATCTCACTTCTATGTTTCGAGATAAGATATAATTTTCATTGCGAAGTGTTATGTATACCTCTTATTCACTTCAAAAGAATGTAAAAGCGACACTTCCTTGCTAGGAAATAGCGTTTCCAGATGACCACGTATCGTAAGAATGGAGTTCTAATGCTCCTTAAAACGAGATGTCGCATTCCATTTCCATGTTTCGTGATAAGATATAATATTCATTGTGGAGTGTTATGTATACCTCGCATTCACTTCAAAAGATTATAAATGCGAAACTTCCTTGCTAGGAAATATTGTTTGCAGATGTCTACGTATCGTAAAAACAGAGTTCTAATGCTTCTTAAGACGCGATATCGCATATTTCCTCTATGATTCTTGATAAGATATAATATTCATTGCGAAGTGTCATGTATACCTCGTATTCACTTCAAAAGAATGTAAATGCGACACTTGCATGCTGGGAAATAGCGTTTGCAGATGTCTACGTATCGTAGCAATAGAGTTCTAATGCTTCTTCAAACGCGATATCGCATCTCACTTCTATGTTTCATGATAAGATATAATATTCATTGCGAAGT